>NW_026517476.1:0-82558 GCF_026319265.1 Colletotrichum chrysophilum | reverse complement strand
CGCTAGGAAGAGGCGTGTACTACAGAGTATATAGCTAGAGCCTGCGGCCCTCCACGCCACATACCCTTCGGGAGGTCTGCCG
Source organism: Colletotrichum chrysophilum (assembly GCF_026319265.1). Classification (NCBI taxonomy): domain Eukaryota; kingdom Fungi; phylum Ascomycota; class Sordariomycetes; order Glomerellales; family Glomerellaceae; genus Colletotrichum; species Colletotrichum chrysophilum. Next base: position 82,476 of record NW_026517476.1, on the reverse strand, counting down.
CAAGGGCGGCCGCGCCCTTGCCGCCATGGCGTTAAATATTAAACAAACAAACAAACAATTCCCCCGTGCCCGCCAATTCGAAGGAAGAACGTTTAATGAGTCGTGGTTTCTTAGTCACTTAGTCACTCATGACTAGTTTGAGCAATATTGTACGTCACCTCGGTATTCCTAGTGCAAAACCAAGTCCTTAAGGAGGCAAGTCCGTCCATGAAAACTCCGGTCGTGTCCACTCAAACGTGTCCAGCAAATCAAAGTTGAAGTCCAAATGTGTCGAGAAATCCCATTCCAAGAAATCAGCCAACGGGTCATCCCGGCTAGGCGCTACATTGAGCACCTGATCCAACACCCTTTGCACAATGATCTTGCAGTTGGCGCAGATGTTGCCGTTTGCCTCCTTTGGACTGACCCAGTTTAGGAACCCAACAAGCAGACTGAGCAGCTGAACGATGCTAGACCGGGTGACACTCTCGCCATTGGCACTAGTGATACCATTAGGTTCGTTGAGGGTAACAGTCGGTTTCAGGAGCTCGAGACAGAGGATTCCTCCGCCAGGGGCTGCATATGCCATAACCTTGGAAGGCGCGTAAGTGTCTTTCTGCACACGGTGCGAGGAAGAGGTCATTTACTCACCAACCACTTGAAATCCTCGTACACCATGGCGAGACCATCCATGTTCGTCCAGAAAAGCATGGTGGTGGTGGTCAAGTCGTAGCTCACGGCGAGAAGATCCTTCTCGTTGGCACAACCGTGGCGGCACAAGAGTCGTTCTATGAAGAACAAGTTTTGGAGATGCTCCAGGCGCATGAGGATTCTGGGGTAGAGCATGTCGGTACTGACGTCGGGGTCTCGCACATCCGCCTCCCTGAACTGCAGAACCGACGGCATGTCTGCTGCGGCCTGTAGTTCTCTACTCTTCAAAGCACTGGGCCCATGTAAGCTCGGCTTACCAGCTGAGTAACAGCATCCACTTACTAAAGAGTCTCCGCAGACGTAGCCCCCTCAACACCAAGCGAGATCTCGAATATCTCGTCTCGAATGATCATGAGCTGGGCGCGAGCCCGCCAGAACGTAATGGAGTAAGCTGCTCCGTCCGTGTTGTAACCATTGCTATCTAGAGAAGCAACCGCCCGCGTTAGCGTCTCCTCGTCTGCCACCAGGTAATCGTCCTTGAGATCCAGCGGCGGGGGTGTTAGCATGTAACGTCGGCTAAGCAGAGGAGGCCGTCCCGTTATCGAAGAGACAACCTTGTCGATCACGAAAATCTTGTATACGAGCCGTCTCTTGATTTCGCTTGCCAATGTTGGCTTGTAAACGCCTTTATTTGAGTTGACGTGTAGACCGAGGAAGGTCATTAGAGAGACTGCTTCACCGTTGTACATCCAGCATGACAGACCTATAGTTGGAGTCCGGTATGAGTGTGAAAGAGCATGAGGTGAAAGAGTCAAACCACTTACTAGTATCCCCGGACACAATAGACGCAACAATCGTACGCTTCCAGTACACATACAGCAGCAGAGTATTGCCGACCTCTGTAGCTCGTCTCGCCAAGGCTTGGCAGTCATTGATGCATTTTCTGTACACATCTCGTTGCCGAAACGCAGCGACTCGACCCCCTGGCGGAGGCGGCTTGGTCTCTGGGCGAACGAGGTGGTTGTTCCTAGAGCTCAGCTCCCAGTAAATGTAAAGTATCCCGAGCGTCTCCCATCTTATGTTCGTTCCAGTGAATTGGGCCACCCACTTCTCGGGATCGGCTTCATTCTCCGAGAACGGCCTCGCGGTGTTGGCGCACAGGATGCGGGTCAGCTCCGACAACTGGGCGTCGTCTCGAACCGTGCCGAGGTAGCTTCCGTACGTGGCATACAAAGAGTCGAGGGCGCGTTGGGCGACTGGACGAACAAAAGCGTCATGGGGATCGAAGTGAGCTGCGAAGAGCGCCTGACCTTTGTCTTCGGTGGGTATGCTCTGCAAAACGAAGAGACATGTCTCTAATGTTGTTGTTGACGGCGGCAGTTCAGTGATACCATTCGAAGGTGTTGCCAGAGTACTTCCGACTGTGGCAGCATCGGTTCTGGATGTTCCAGCTGCTCTGTTATCGTGGTCAGACAAGCTGTCTCCCACTTCTCTGTAGATATCGCCGAATGAGTTGACCCCAAGATGCCCAGAAGCTGTGACTTCAGCATGTGGGCTCCGGTGTTGATGAGTTTGGGAGTTGGAGTTTATAAGGTCGTTTCCGGCCGCACTTTGGTCTGATTGTGTGGGCTGTTCAACGGCAGTCGACCCAGTGAGATGCTGCTCCGGTACTCCGTCCGAAGTAGGAGGCCCTAGCTGACCCGGATCTCGTGCCGGCGTGCTGGGAGATTGCATCCGCGCCGGCGAGCCGGCCGTGTACTCGCATGTTCCGGCTTTCCTCCGTCTCCGACAACTGCCACAGATCGGACGGGCATGGTCACATACGACCTTTCGCCGGCGACAGGGGTCGCACGCCTGAAGGCGGCCGTTTTTGCGGTAGCGGAGCGGTGTACCCCGATCGGCCATATTTAAACGAACCTTCGGAAAGTGAGCAATGACGCCCAGACAATTGATTCCGAGACAGATGAATGAAGAGCAGAAAGGTTCGTCTGACCGATGTTGTGGACGTTGGAGGGGGATGATTAGGGGCGACTGGCCGAACTTTTGCAAGTTCGGCTTCGGTAAGCCCCGCTTTCTCGGGAAGTGAACTCGGTGTGCTAATTATGGTAGAGTGGATGGATGCTTCGGCTGATTTCCCATTGGCGCCAGGCCCTTACTATCCTGGCTGGCGCCACGATCATGATAGGAATACGTTTGACTGGTTGCAGTGCACGCATTATCAGCAACTAGGATTGGCTGCGAAAAGGGTTGCTATTTTGTAGAGGTATCGTCCCAATGGAAGCCCATATGTCATAGAACGCAGAAGAGCACTGGCACATTTGCAAACATGTGCTGAACAAAGCCAATCGATACTTGCGAAATGTGATAATTGCAGCGTAAATAGATACCTCACATACTATTGATTTCTGTGCATCGACCGTCAGCTAAATCATCACCGAAAGCCAAAATCTCAAACTCTAAGGTCTGAATGAGCGCACTTTTTGCCCTGCGCACAACATGACTTCAGACTCATATTCCGTTCAACGTAAGTATCTTTGGTGGATACAGCTAGTGTGTAAGCCAATTTGTGGTTAGGAATAATTGCGTCTACGCGACTGACCCCCCTCAGATGACCAGTTCGGGGTCATGGCATGCATGTATGCTTTGGAGCACCGCCTCCACCAAAAGGTTAGGCAAAGCACTGTTGGTTTGCACCAGGATGAGTTTGATCAATGCTCAAGCAGAAAGTCGCTTCCGTCATCTGGCTACTGACTTAGGCAGTTCAACATGTCATGATAGAAGCCATAACCTCAAGCACCTCGTTATTCTTGCATCAATGTCTTCTCCGTAGTTAACAGCACGTGCTTCAACAAATCCTGTAAGATATGAAATGATTTGGTATCTGGCGTTGGAGGCATTGTGAATAAGGCTCCGCGTGTGGAATACATGGAAGCGATTGCCACGATAATCGAGCCTGTGGAAATCCTCATGTGTCAAAGCAGATACCCCGGTTGGTGACAGCCATCGGACAGCCACATCATGAATATTGTTCAGACTCTGTTTCGACCGTGGCCCAGTTGACGGACTTCGACCACAAACATGGGCTGGTCACCAGAAAGGTTGTTAAGTGCGAACAGTCCGGCTTACCTACCCATAGACACTACTTGCTTGTTTTAGCTTATGTTCAGATCTCATAACTGAGATGAAATTCATCCGGCCTTTCATTCAGCTTGCTGAATGATGTAAAGTTTGGCGCATGCTACCTCCTGTACAGCACGACTGAGCCTAGACGAATGACTCCACCCGCACTTCTTCACGCACATGACTATTAACTTGATTCGTCCTCAGTTTTATGATATTGAAAGATGTAATCTTCATTACTCATTCCAGCCAGAGTACCGAAACATTTTATACTTATGAGCGCCATGGCCGGATCATTCTCACTGTATCGATAACCGCGCGGTCAACTAGAAAGCCTTCAAGTGCACCGTCCAATGTTGCTGATCAACCGAGAAGGAAGATAAAACTAAGAAGAGTCGCAGCGACTGCGGCTGTAGCACCATGGCCTGTGGAAACAGCACCACTCTTGTCGTCGTCGCCGTTCAACGAATCAGGCATCTCCTCACCCTCAGCGGTGAACGTCTTCATGCAGGTGAACTGCACCTCTGGGCTGTCATCGTTCTCATCGTCGTATAGAACGGTGAAAACGGGAGTTACGCCAGAGCGGCCACCCAGAGATTGGCCACTGTTATCTCCTGTGGTAAGAATCTGCCGCATCTCGGCTACCTTGCGCAGCTCGTAGCTCTCGGGCATGACGGGCTGGCAACCCTCGTTCTGGAGCTGGACTGGGCTAGGAGAAAGGTCCTCGCCAGAGATAGGGCCTGCGGTGATGTTAATGTGGCCGGCGAAGCGGTTGCAGAAGGACAGTTCGCGGTGGATGTTGGTGTTGAGGAACTGCGCTAGGGACTCGCATCGTGGCAACGAGGCGCTTCCGGTGTTGTTGCCCTGACCATTCGTAGTGTACCGGAATTGCTCCACCAAAGTTGCTATGTTGTTCTGACAACCGTCCGAAATAACCGAGTTGCAAGAAGTTGTATTTTGCGTGTTGTCTTCGGACAGCTCAAATGTTTGCTCCTGATACTGCATCATAAGGGCGCAGCCGGCCTCCTGGTTGCTGGAGTTGAAGTTGGCTGGCACGCCGACATACAGCGTCTGAGTTGAAAATTGATAGCCCTGCTGGCTAGCGAGGATGCCATCCGGGCTCCCATCAACGAGAGTAAGCGAAAGCTTCTCATCGGCGACGTCGAGCACTTCAGGCACCATTCCCACTCCAACAAAGCGGGATGAGTTGCCCGACGAGCACACACCCTGGCTTTCGGAATTGATGCATGAGAGGGCGCTGCACGACGAGATCTCTCTGTCCTGGGCCGCAACTGAGGTTGCCAGAGATATAGCAGCAAGGAGTCTTGTGTTCATGGTGATTTAGGAAAGAACAGTCTGAAAGGGTGGTTGAGTCGGACAATTGCTAAGTACGTACTAAGTCGGGTTGAATTGGTTTCTCCGTTGCAGTGGACTTGACGTGAGTTGCCCGCGCTATAGATAGTCTATATCCGACAAAATCTTCTGGGACTTGCCCGCTCTTAAGTCTTTCTCTTTTCCTGGGGTGAGATATGCTGTGTTTCCGTTTGGGTTAAAAGGTTCCCGGGGGTCTTTTGTGGTTGCGGGAACAAACATGATGTCACATCACTGCAGTGTGATCATTTTCGACCTCGACATTAGCGATTACCCCTCGCTTGGCGACAGCCTTGGCCAACGGCGAAGGTAGACAAAGAAGAATGATACGACAAAAGGTCCAACAAGCGGCAAATGAGATGCAACACCTCACAAAAGCAAACAGCAACATAAAACTCACCGAAATCTCTCCACATTACGTCAATTATCCGGTGCCCCCGACGGCACAGCAAGGCGGATTCCTTCCTACCTCTTGGCGCTCGGCTCTTGGCTCTTGGCTCTTGGCCCGTCCCGCTCCTTTTTCTCCGCGCCGCTCCCATGCAAGCCACCATCGCGAGCGTACTGCTTCAACGATCGGCATGACCCCTTGCAACTCATCCGTTTTGGTCACATCACTTTCCCGTTTTGGCATTGTTGTAGGCTCGTACCAACAGTTCACCCGGAATGTGGCCGTGTTGGAGGTGGTCAGAGAGGTAGAGAAACGTCTGAAAGAGCGTCCATCCTCTATTGGATCGCCTGATCGAGTCTTACCTAATCCCCTTGGAGTCGGGCGTTTCGACCCATGGTAACTGACGCAGGCAGTAATATCCAGCCGCCCGCTCATTTCAGATAAGTGGATAGACCGTTGGATCCACGTTATGGACCGTAAACGTGCACCTATCAGGAGGCTCTGAGGCCTCCTGGCGTGTGTGCCGCAAGATATGAGCACTCTGGTTCCAAAGTAAGTGGCCGGTCTTCTGAGCATTCACCACCAAACAACCGGCCATTTGTTTTGGCGACAGGGTGATGCGGTAGTGAACTGCTCAGTCTGAAATATTGTTCTATAAGCTTTCGAGATCGATGTCACGTTAAACGGCCCGTCGGTTTTGGACACAGCCGGGACTTATTTTGCTCATCAACAACATCAACTGATACGTGTTCGAGTTTTGAAACATAGCGAAGACTCATTCGTCAAACAAGAAGTGTGATAGCCGTTGTAAGAATACCCATCTGAGCGTCTGCTATAAGCGGCCTTAGTCGCTCTCGAAATGCGCCAACATCCTGTTGTTGCCTGGACGAGTGGGTCTTGGATGGTTACTTTGAAATCCCGTTGTATTAACCCTGTCCAATCGTACGTCCAGGGTTTACTACTTGGTTCTCCTCTAGTTCACTTGGCAGGTATAATGATTATTTTATGGGTTGAACATTCTCGAGATTCGTTGCGGCTCAGCAACAACTCCTTCTACAGAAGTTCCCAACGACTATGGAGCCCATTGAGCCAGGTTTTGAAGCCAGACTCTTCTTCTTTCGGAAGCTTGGAGGAGTTTCCAGCAGGCTCAGCACATTGCAGGATTCTCTACCGACTTGGCACAGACACACCGAATTCCAATTCTGGTGAAGATCTCGATCTTCATGGCACGGCCAACATAGACTGTGAGGCACGAGGCTGAATGCCATCGGGCGGAGCGGCGGAGCGGAAACACGCGGCTAGGAAGCCATGAAAAAAGTTACCAAAGTCAGTTCATTCTCATCTACGCCTTAGGAGGGGTCAAAGATCGAGTAGAGAATCAGGCAGCCAGGCTCGTCACGGCAATGTGTTGGAGTCGTTACTGCAACCTCTGTGCCTCTTTACCTCGTATTAATTGGGGGCGAGCTGTAATCCTCCATGTAAGCCGCTTCGCGATGGTGCCACTCAGTCAGCACAGCTAAGGTTGCTGAGCTCGAACAGTATTACCGAAATCAGATGTGATGGTGGACTAGATGGATCGAAAGTGTGAAGAACTGAGGACGAAGATTCCGCCGAACCTTTGGGCCTCCTTGTGGGAAGAGACGAGATATCTCTGGAATCGACTATAAGAAGCTCCTATTCCACCACCTTTATTCTCTCAAATGAGCAACTCGAGCATAACATCCTCAGTAGAACCTCTTCGCCCGCCAGTCTTCGGTTCTGAAGCAGCTTGCAAGTTCAGATCGTTCTTGAACCCTTAGGCCATCATTCACTACTATTCAACATGGCTACCGCTATCGGTGTCGTCGGAAGCGTCATCACCATCTTCTCTTTCCTCAAGGACATGTTCCCCGAGCCCGACAACCCGAGCGCCAAGTTCGCCTTCAAGATCGGCCTTGACGGAGCTGGTGATCCGCCCCTGAGCAACGCCGGCGGGAACATCCCCGACGTCCGCTGCTGGAACGAGCAGGGCGGGTTCCTCGGCATCACCACCAATGACAACAACAAGTGTGAGAACGGCGCCGACCTCTGCGAGACTAGCGTCTCGGATGTTGTCCAGCAGCCCACTTACACCCTTTTCACCGGCAACGACGATGCCATTTGCATTTCCTGGGCTTCCGTGACCTTCCCGGGTGGCCAGAACTACGCCAACACGATCGGCAACTGGGCTCAGAGTTGTGACGAAGCCTACGGAAGAGGTGGTAACTGGTCAGTAGCCCAAGCTCTCCAGCCTGTCCTCTGCATGCCACTAACATCCTATCACCAGGTACTACTCGGATATCTACGTCCCCACGGAGGACGGCCCTGACGAGACCGTCTTCTGCGCCTGGGTCGACAAAAACGGAGACGTCGACACCACCGGTATCCAGGTCCACTGGCCTGAATACTCCAAGGACTCCGGCACCAAGGACCTCGACTACTACTGCAACAACGACCCCGTCCTGAGATTCACCGAGGATCCCGACCCCTCCGACGTCATCTTCTGGACACGCAAGCGTGACCTCTTCAGCCAGCAGCCCTCCACCTCGTCCGCCCGGTCCGAGGAGCGCCGCGCCGTCGACAAACAGCACGCTCGCCTCGCCCGCCGCTTCGAAAAGGACACGCGCCTGGTCAAGAGCAAAGAGGCAAAGCACACGGCCTCGGGCCTCTGTGGGGCCGGAGGGTCGGTCGGGCCCAGCTTCGTGTCTCTCGAGGAGCGCAAGTTCTGCTACATGCCCACCAAGACGGTCTATCCCTTCTGCGAGGACGTTGAGGGCGGCGCGTGCTGGTCGGAGGAGGAGGACAAGGTCATCGCCAAGGGCTCGACTGGTAGAGTTGCCGCTGTCCCTGAGATGAAATTCGACAAGGTCCTGAGCTGGGGTGAGAAATAGGCCTGCTGTCGGCGATGACCTTCCGGTCGCATTAAAAGCCACAGGATTGAAACAGGACTCACGCTTTCATCTGATCAGAAAAGGGGGGTTTATTTGCTATGTTACACACTGTTTGTGATTTTGTTCTTTTCTTCACTCATTAAACCAACTTCAGATCATAAGTAGAAATCAATAAGCCACGTCCGGACAAAATGTGGTCGCTACAACAGACCCAGGATTCTTGAATGTGGACCAATACCTGCTTTATTCGAGTTTCCGCCGTAGACTCATATGGAAGCCATAATCTAAAGGTACTCTAGCCAGGATCAGATCTCAACGCGTATCAAATGGGACCAAAAGTAAATACATAACAACAAAAGGGCAACTTCAAACAGAGATAGCATTTCACGCCACAACCATACATCTAGGTAAGGGGTTTCCTGTGCTGTAGTGTGGAGCTAGAATTCACTTTTGAAATATCACATCCTGTCCCGAGATATGTTGGCATCGCAGGGCGCATGGGCTGTAGGATGGAACACCGAGGTCTCAGCGTACTTTTGAGCAGCATCGTGAATGGGGCTTTAAACCCGTGAATTCCAACAAATAGTGAGTGGATTCAAGGTAGAAAGGGATGGGAGGATCATGGAGTAGACCGTGTAGTGCTTTCCAGATCTCCACTGACGACAGCCCCTCGACGAAGGCGCCACCGCGACACGGAACCGACGCCGATTTCAATCAATCTTTTCATATAAACGGTTGAAACTGCAGACAAAATCGGAGAGCAGACCACATGTTCGTCGACTGCACCAATGGACCGGCACCGAATATCTGGAGCTCGGCATGTGCCTTCCAAAGGTCCTCACCATCGTCGGACTTTCCCCAACCATGACAATAGACTCGGTCGCTCTCAAGGAGTAACTCGGCTGAAATTTTTTATCCGCTCGACAAATATGTGCCGCGCCCTACTGCACAACATTTCGACAGGACAGGACGAGACGTACGCTCCCCGGGATTACGCAACTCGACAGAGGGGTACCAAAAACGACGCGGCCTGAGGACTTGAGGACCACACGGGATGACCTACCCACCAAGACAAAAAAAAAAACGTACAATAGGGGCGAAAAGAAGCGCATTCAGATAAGCCCCGCTTTCTTGGGAAGTGAACTTCGGCTTGTTGTCCAGCGCCATCACCTCCCGCCTGACAGACTTATCGACATTTTCCCTAATATAGCGCCAAATACAACCGCGGGTTGAGCGATGTTATTAAGACTACTTACTGTGAGGCCATAAGAGTTCCTCGTTTCTAGTATTTTGAGGATCCTGTCAAACAATTAACATGATCTCGTAATAACAGAGCTTCGATTAAAGTAAATAGTGCTTATATTAGGTGGGGCTTACTTTTCCTTCTTCTTGCCTGGCGACTCATCCTCCGAAAAGCTCACATCAAAAAAAATTCAAATTTCAAGAGTTAAGAAGTTGACAAATCCAATGAAAAAAAGAACGTGCTAGATCCTAGGAAATGCCAAAAAAGGTGTGATCAGTGGGAGGCTTGAACTCCCGGCCTTGGCATTACTGAACATGTCAGATGACATATTAGTACCACGCTCTAACCAACTGAGCTAACCGACCTTGTTGATTCTTCCAAATGATCTGCTTATGTACCCAGCCGCTGTTCCACGACCAAGGTAACCAGTGCTCTCCATCGAGGCTTGCCCAGCATGCGCCTGCGTGTAAGATGGCGGTTTAATAGAAAATGATTAGAGTACAATCTTTCACCCTATATTCATATCCCGTAACTTTAACTTTATCGCTGGCTAAGCGCATGTTCGCATCGTGCGATTGGGCCTTGCATCCATCCTCGCGCATCGACTTTTGGAAAGTTCACATGATTGGGGTGCTCACCGGCCGCATACTGAAACCCGGCGGTCTTCTCGCATTGCCTACCCGAGAGTGAACCCTATGAATGATGGCGTTTGGATCTTTGTAAGACTCAACCTCACAAGGACGGAGCTTAGCCACGGCCGGCTCACCTTAAGTCCGGAAACGGCTGGACCGCCTTATGCGGCCGATGCGGGGCCGTCAAAGAAGTCGCCGGAGACTAAGCGGCGGTCGGGCCTACGGATTTAAAATTGATGTAAGCCGAGAGCTTTTGGCTTCTAATATTTGAGGAAGTTTCTGGGTATAGGCTTTTGCCGTGATGTCGCCTTCACAACACACAATATCATCAACTACTCAATATGTCAAACCAGCTTATTGTCCCCGATAGACCCCTCACGTGGCTCATCACTGGCTGCTCTTCAGGGTTCGGCCTAGCTCTGACACGAATTGCCTTGAAAAACGGACACCATGTGATTGCGACGTCACGCAATCCCCAGAAGACCCCCGAGCTGGTCAAAGAAGTTGAGAAAGGCGGCGGGCAATGGCTACGGTTGGATGTCGATGATCTCAAATCAGGAGATGTCGTGAACGATCTTGAGAAGAATGGCACTGCTATCGACGTTCTCGTGAACAGCGCCGGGTGGTCTATCCATGGCCCAGCTGAAGGATTTACGGAAGAGGAGACCCGAGCGCAAATGGATACTGTCTTCTTTGGGACATATCGCTTGATGAGAGCCGTGGCACCGCACATGAGAGAGAGGAGGACCGGCGCTATCGTCAACATCAGCTCAGGCGCAGGGCTGGAGGGTCGAGAATCGATGGCAGTTTACGCTGCTGCGAAGGCTGCTATGGACGGTACGTAAGCATGATATTCTTAGCGTCTCGAGCTGACTGTCGCAATCGCAGGTGTCGGCAAAGTCCTTGCCAAAGAGATGGCTCCTTTTGGAGTCCGTGTACTGTCAGTGGCCCTTGGATCATTCGACACCAATATGGGCCCATCGGTGAAGTTGGCGAGGACACCGACTCCGGCGGACTATGAGGGAAGTGCAATGGAGAAGGTGTACCAAGTCATGGCGGCGTCCGCCACAGATGGATTCCCCGCAGACGGTGATCATCTGAAAGCGTCTCAAGTAATCTACGAAGTAATCACTGGCACTGGTATTGGGGAAGGAAAAGAAGCTGAAAGAGTGCTGCCCCTCGGGAGAGATGTGGCCAAGCGTGTTGACGAGGTGATCGCTGGATATCAGAGAACCATGGAGGTTTTTGGAGATATTTGCGAAAATGTATACCTTGAGAGTTGAGCGTATAGGAGAGACATCGCCCGACCGGAAGGCGACACACGTATGGCATAGAAGAACTCGAAGCCTGTATTTGGCCTTCAAAACATTGAATCTGTGTGAAGTAGAGTGATCATACCATCCTAGGATAATGTCACTATCGGTCGACCTCTTCAAGAGGGGTTACTTCCCACCCCTTTTCACCGCAACCTATGATAATTCCTTCACCGTCACTCATGTCGTTCCAACCTAGCTTTCTGAGCCCATCCGGGCCATCTTCTGCGAATGCAACATAAAGGTCCTGCCAGGCTTTAGAGACCTTTTCCTCAAATGCTGTCGAAGGACCCCTCGCCCATGAATGTGTGCCAAAGACCAAGGGCATGTCTGAACAGTGATATGCCCTAAGCCAGGGACGTGGTGAGATGTTGGGAAACGAACTGGAGCCAGGTGGCGCAAAGTCTTTGAACAAGAAGCGAAATGTCGGAGCATGGGCAGAACGCGCCCTATTTCAAGGTCAGCTTTGCGCATCTCACTCGTAGTTGAGATTGTTTATTACCTTGCCATCTTGACCATAGGTCCAAGGAAGTAACCTTTTGTAATTCGTTTTGCCACCGTTGGGTCGGGACCTTCGGGATTATACAACGCTACTGCTGTGCCTTCGTCATTCATCGTCCCACAGATCGCAGGCTGGTGATGGTCAGCTTGTAATATTCTCGTTTCTGTTGAAGACTTAGAATCAGGTAGTCTTACAAGCTTGCTAAACCTTCCGGATTGGACACGCTCTTCGTAGTCGTCAAACATGGTAAAACGGTCGACGATAGGCCTGAAACTTAAGAAAGGCCTCTCACTCGTCGCCCAGTGCTCACGGATCGCATCCACCAGCTTGCAAGCTGGCTGCTGCCTCATGAACTCCAGCTCGGCGACAGCGCCACCACCTTCGAACCCCATAGACTTTGCTAGGAAGCTGAAGTGTGTGCATTCGGGATCGGTCACTGGAAGCGGAGGCAGTGCGCAGCCAGAGTTCATAATAATATTTCTCACCAGAGGCTTGTCGGGGTACGTGAAAGAGTGAGCATCTATACTGCGAGCACCCGCGGACTGACCAAAGTGCGTCATTCGCGACGGGTCGCCGCCAAAAGATGCAATGTGCTTGTGCACCCATTCCAGACCGAGACGCTGGTCAAGGAGGCCTAGATTTCGCTCATGAGGGTTGAGGCCCGCGGCATTTGGAAAGCCAAAGATTGTGAGACGGTAGCTGCATTTCGGGATCAGTAAGATTCTGAGCCTTTTGATGAATGTTCCTTACTTGATGGATACTACAATATGTCTCTGACTGCTTTCAACCCATGGCATGGGATTTTGATATGGCACAGTTGTGCCGCCAACGAGGAATGCGCCGCCAGTGATGAAGACTATGACGGGCAGTCTGGCTGTTGATGCGCTTTCAACTGCCTCTTTTGGTGCCCATATACATAGCGACAAGCAATCTTCGGAAGTCTCATCTCTGATCTGAAGTTCAGGAACATCTGTGTTGTACACTGAAGGTCTGCCGCCTTTGTTTTGTTGCGGACAGGAGGGCCCGAATTTCGTAGCATCAATCGCTGTCGGAGGCGCTTTCGGTGTGGGAGGAAGCCAGCGTCGGGATCCTATTGGTGGCTCTGCAAAGGGGATACCGAGATATTGGGCAACATTCGGATAATCTTTGTTGATGAACCCCTTGACTGCCCCGAACGTAGAATCGACCGTGAGGTACTTAACCCCGTGTTTGCTCTCGCTTATGACCGACATCGCGGATGCTGCTTGCTCTTCAATTGACTCAGATGCGGCGAGGAACCCCGCGGAGGGGTATTTAAGCTATCGTACAGTGGGCCGGACCGCTGTTGATAGCTTCGGATTGCGCTAATGCTGCCTGCTGGATCCCTCGACCCGGGAATTGGCTGGTCACGTCACAGCGGGTCACATACACATGACGGATTTGGACTCCGGATTTGCGTGCAGTCAAGTTTTGAACGTTTATCACCTGCGTCAAAAGAAGCATTTCACCTGGAATGAAAGATAGGTAGGAGTTTGTAAATGCGTTTGAGTTAAGGATAGCAGTACGAGACAGGATACCCGCAGATACGACAACCGATACCAGTTATCACACAGTAGGTACCTATCCAGTGTTCTGCAACAAACTCAAGGATACGTTGAATACCTTAGGTGCCAATGAGAATCATAGTTGGGCATCTGAGTAATATCAATTGTAGTCACACTTCTCTAACATCAACTAAGGATGGCGTCGCCTTCATAAGTGTACTCCATAATGTTGTGTGTTCGCGTTGGTCTTCGAATACCCCCAGTTCTCGACAAAGTCCTGTGTATCTCTGTAAGATATTACAATAATTTTACATACTCGAGCGGGTGCTTTTAGCCCCTTCTTGCAACAGACACTGGACTAGGAGAGATGGCAATAACATGAATCATGCCGCGGGAAGCAAGAGGAATGATCGACTGACATGAGGACTGGATGCGGTTGGGGTAGGAAATTGCGACAACCAAGCACGACAGCGTTGAGCCCATGCCGACGTATGCAAGATAAACCACTTCATTGCGAGACTGCAATGCTCTCTTTCGGAACTCACCGCTCTACCTGTACGATTGTCAGTTTTCCAAGCCTCCCCTCAACTGCTTGGGCAGCCTGGATCCTGCTGGTTCCACTAGCGTCTTCCACAGTTACTGAGTCAGGTTTCTGAAGTTCAACATCTCCATCAGCTACGTTCTATGTGATTCTCTCTACGTTGTCTTCCTTGCTTCTTGAAGCCAATTTTCAAGCCAAGATGAAAGAAGTGGAAATACCACCACACAAACGTAAGGTTATTGTGAAGCGTATTGAAAAATCAATCATGGCCGTTATCGACGCTGTGGGTGATAGGAGTTCAGCGTTCGCTGGACTTGTTAAAACTGCACTCTTTTCGTTCTTACGAGTCATTCGTAACAAAGAGTAGACCCGGCTCGGAATTGTGTTCTGAATATTGCTATCTGCCACAGACAGTATTGTCGACACTTCCCAGAGAAATCGCGTGATCGTGAAGTTTCGCATTGTCCTATCATCGTTCGGATAACTCTCGTGTTATCACTCGCCAGTCAGTCAGGCACCTGAAATTGAGCTAGCAAGATGCAAATCCTGAAGGATGGTGCCGAGATATAACTTTCTTTCATCGATCATAATCAGTCTTCTAACTCAAGGCCAATAGAGGCGAAGATGGGGTCGAAGGGTTAACTCCGAGACGCCCTAACCGTCTGCATATCATCCACCTTCCCCATACGCGTAGCCCTGGCAAAAGTGGTTGCGGGTGCATTAGCGACAGGGTCACTCGCTTTTAGTGCGCCCAACCCAGATAGGGTCGCATACGGTCGCCGATGAACGGAGTTGGACTCCGTTACTTGAACCCCACCTCCCGGCTGAATCTGCCCGCGTCAACTACCTTCAAAGTACACGGAGGTCATCACCGAAAGCCGCTCCTGACGACGAAACAGCCCTTTTTCCTGCGATCGCCTCAATCAAGTCAAACGTGGCGTGCTTCGGAATCGTAAAGAAGCCGATTTCCCGCAGCGTAACGGCCATAGCGACAATTTTCAGCCCCCGTCGCACGAAAAGTCTGGTCAAAATGGCCTCGACGGATGGGACGTTGGTGGTGGGAGTAGACGTCGGAGGTGAGCGACCGACAGGGCCCCCGGACCCGTGTCACTTACACCGACTCTGCGTCTGGAGACTAACCGTATCTTCCAGGTACTAACACGGACAGCGTCTTGCTTAATGTCTCCAAGACCAGTGCGGACGCCGTGGTTGCATCTCACAAAGCCCCAACCACCTCCAACGTGACGCTCTCTGTCCAGGCAACTCTGAAAGCTCTGTTGGACTCGTCAACCCTCAACCCGGCGAGCATCACTGCTCTCGCCATCGGCACGACGCATTTCTTGAACGCAATCATTGAGAGAGACACATCGCGTGTCGAGAAGATTGCAGTCCTTCGCTTGGCCTCTCATAACTTTTCCACAGGAACGCCGCCCTTCGCAGACTGGCCAAAAGCTCTGAAGCGCATCATCAATGGACACTCTGCGATCATCCCTGGCGGATGCAACATCGACGGCACACTCATCGGACCCATCGATGAGGCAGCGATCCGCGAGCAAGCGGCCATCATCAAGTCCAAAGGGCTGAAGAACGTGGCCATTGTTGGGATCGGTTGCTCTACCGACAAAGACTACCACCAAGAAGAAGAGGTCTCTAAGATTCTTCGCAATGAGCTCGGAGAAGATGTCAACATTGTCCTGTCTCACAATATCGCAGGTCCGGGTCTCCTCGCACGCGAGAACGCCACGATTCTGAATGCCTCGATTCTCAACTTCGCCCAGCGGACGATCAGAGCTTTCATCGGTGCCATGCGTAGAATCGGTCTTCAGTGCCCGCTGTACTTGACTTCCAACTCTGGCCACCTTCTGCCGTTTTCCGAAGCCATGCAGGCGCCTATCAAGATCTTCTCATCGGGTGCCACCAACTCCATCAGAGGTGCTGCTTTCCTTGCGTCGGACGCGATCGATCAATCTGGCAGTATCGTCGTTGATATTGGCGGCACGACCTCTGACGTGGGCTATCTTTTGAAGAATGGATACCCTCGTCTATCCAAGAGCTACACGGCCCTGGCTGGCGTCAAGGTCAACCTCGAGATGCCTTCAGTCGAGAGTATCGGCTTGGGCGGAGGTTCCATCCTACACGTTGGCGACGATGGATCTGTTGCTGTTGGACCCGATAGCGTCGGCCATGACCTCGTTACTAAGGCGTTGTGCTTCGGAGGCGAGGTGGCCACGGCGACAGATATCGCTGTTGCATCGGGTGCAAAGATTGGCAACACCACAGTTGCCTTGCCGACCGACACTATTGAGAAGGGTAAGGCGCGAGTCAGAAAGATGCTGGAATCTGTCATCGATCGCGCCAAAATCTCTCCCGAGCCGTGCACCGTTATCTTGGTCGGAGGTGGCTCCGTTCTTTGCCCGCCAGAGCTCACCGGTGTGAGCAAAGTGGTGCTGCCTGAGCATGCTGGCGTCGCCAATGCCATCGGTGCCGCAATCGCCAAGATCTACGGCTCAGCTGAGACTATTGTCTACGGCTCAGATATCCAGGGCGGTATTGCGGAGGTCAAAGCTAGAGCTATCGAGAACGCTGTAGCCAAGGGCGGTGACTCGAGCTCTGTTACGGTCCTCCACGAAGAAGTTGCTGGTGTGCCATATGTGGAGAACCAGACCTCCATCAAGATTGAGGTTGCGCTGGCTGCGGACCATCAGCGGGTTTACTCGGAGATGACTCAGACAGCTGCCCCTGACCAACTTGTTGACGAGGAGATGTTCGAGGAGACTAAGAAGCATGAGACCACAGACGCTGGTGATGCCGACGAGGATGATACCGTCGACCTTAAAACCTACCGCCCGCAGATCGAGTCGAGCGGTCTCTGGACTCTCTCTGAGACTGACCTAAGGTTCTTGTCTATCGGCTGCTACATCCTGGGTTGCGGTGGCGGCGGGTCTCCATACGCCCCTTATCTCCAGTTGAGACAGCTTCTTACAGAAGGAGAGACAATGAAGATCATTCGCATCGAGGACTTAAAGGACGAGGAGATGATGCCGCCCGTTGCTAGTGTCGGTACACCGGCTGTTAGTATCGAGCGTCCCGGAGGACACGGCGTATGGCATGCCATGCAGGAGATGGAGAAGGAGATGAAGACCAAGTTTGAGAGACTGATTGCCACCGAGATCGGCGGAGCAAATGGCGTCGCTACCCTTATCTGGGGAAGCTCACGGTACTACGATATCCCCACGGTTGACGGAGATATGATGGGTAGGTTTCTCATACTAATGGACTCCAACACACCGTTCGTATTGCTAACACTATGTCCACAGGCCGAGCTTACCCCCAGTTTGAGATGGTCTCCCAATACATCCACGCCAAGTCCGTCAACGAGCTCCTCCCTGTAACTCTCTGCAGTGGAACCGGTCACAACGTTGTCATCCCCGCGACACAAACCGATGAGACTTCAGCAGGAATTGCTATTCGTGATGCATGCATGGCCATGGGCTCAGCCGCCGGCGCCGCCGGCCGTCCCATCCCTGGAAAGCTGATGCGCGAGGTCGGCATCCCAAACACTTACTCGTTAGCATGGCGTCTGGGACGTGTAGTCGCTTTGGCGCAGCAAGCTGGCACTGTTTCAACAGTTACAAAGGACTTGATAGAGGCTGCTGGTGGTCCTGGTAGCGCCAAGGTGCTTTTCCAGGGCAAGATTCGTGGCGTCGAAAGCACCCTGACAACTACGGCACACAGTCTGGGCAAGGTAACCGTTGAGAGGCTGAGTGAAAGCGAGATGGAAACGGATACGGATAGAATTGGCGAGGGCTTGAAGGAAGTTGTGGTTCCGTTCATGAATGAGAACCTCGGCGTTTTGGGCAAGCTTGAGGACGGCACGGAGAAGGTAAGCCTGATTACCATTGACATCTTTCCTGGCAATGATGCTAACTGTTTTGAAAAGGTCATCGCGACTGTTCCCGACTTGATCTTCCTCCTTGACACCTCGACTGGCGAAGCCATTGGTGTCCAAGAATACAGATACGGCCTAAAGGTGGCCGTCATGATCATGGCGGGCCATCCCCTTTGGGCAACCGAGCGTGCCCTCGAAATTGCTGGGCCCAAGGTCTTTGGCCTCCCCCACGATTACAAAACTGAGCTGAGCTACACCAAGCCAGTCAGTGTTATCGATGAGTTCCGACCGAAGGCATAAGATGGCGACACGTAAGATCCTTTGCAGAGGAAAACGGTGGGTGTGAGGAAGAACATCGGGACCCGCTATTACCCAACCTTGGAAGTTTATTACTATCAGAAATACCCCAAAAAGTCAAATTCTCACAAATCATCATGGTATCGGTGGCTGATCTGACCAGTCAAACTCCGGCACACCGTCAAAGAAATTCAAATCTGATTCAGCCAGGAAATTGTCGCCTACTCCAGCCCAATACGCCGATTCGCTGTCCAAAACGCTCATCGGCTCCCAGACATGTTGTCCGGGAGTTTCCAAGTCACCGCTTTGTGTTGCTATTCCCATGTTTCCTAGTGATTCACCCCCCGGTGTGATGAGAGTAGGATCGATGAGCACACCAGGCCCGGGCGAGGCCATATTGGGGGCCGGAGCGGATGCAACCGCTGGAGTCGTTGCGGCCGTTTTCGAAAGCTCCTCATGTAAGACCGGCACCGACTTGGGCACTTCTGAGGCGCTGCGAGATCCTGAGACATGTTTCTCTGCCTCTGTAGGTGGCCCAGCACTGCGACGGGTCTTCACATCCAGCACGCTCTTGAACTTCAGCCTGGCCTCTCCCGCAAGTGACCACGAATGAGCCATGTCTTGCAGTGCGTCGTCCAATATAGGCAGCAGGGTGTCGTTGGCTAGTGACGAGGGATTACTCATGTGCCTACAAGTAACTAATATCGCATTCATAGCCAAGATGCAGCCACCCACAAACAGAAGAGGCGCATTGCCGAGGGTATGTTCGCTCTTGAAACGCTGCAAAACATCCACGATGCCCTCTGCACCTGCTCTGCATACTCTGAACGACTGAGCAAGCGGATTCTTTTCATTCTCGGGTTTGTCTTCTGACAACGATGGCGTGTGTCCTATCGAAGCTATGAAGGGCAAGTTAAGGCTGATGCGTGTGCTGTGGTAGAGAGTGCTTCAACAGACAAGAGTGTGAGTACTTCTACTATTCCCAGCAACGTGAGAGAATGAAATACTTACTGTAAAATGGCCACGTTGACTTGCAGGTTATTCTTATTGGTAAACCACTTCTTCCATCTCATATTGGTCGGGAGAGCCTCATGCCAGGCAACAAGTCTGGCGTTCAGCTTATTTAAAGACACCTCAGTCCATCTCCTAGCATGCGCATCGGTCTTTTTCCTAGGCGCAAATGTCGTAGAGAGCATGTCGTGAATGATTCGGGCTAACTCTATTTGCTGGTTGAACAGCAGAGTCAATTTTGGCCCAGCCGGGCGTACCGTCTTCAGAAAGCCAAGGTCATGGGAAAAGAGCCAGTTTTCCCAAACCGGAGGTTCATGGCTATGGTTCTGTCAGCGGAAGATAAGGCAAGTATGTAAGGAAAACTAACGGCAGTGGCTCGCTCAAATTGACATCGGCGTCATTTTCGTACATGAATGTCGGGCGCCCAAGAAACAAGCTGAAGATTCTGTACATAAGTTAGAGCGCGCCACGGATTGGGCAATAATCTGCAAGACTGACTTGTCAGATAAGAAACAGCCCCAGTATATTCGGCGTCGAAACTCGTTATCGAAAGGGAACGGGGACGTCGAGTTCGGCCTGTCTTCTGAGCCCCAGTGGGTCGGTTCTCGTTGAAAGCCAATGTCCTGGCCCATTCTGAAAGCCATACCTGCCTTTCGCGTGAGCGATCGAATAATGCGGCAATGGGATCACCTTAGCGTACCAGCGAACATCCAGCCCCTCGAAATGTTTCCTTGTCCGACCTCGTAATATCCACAGCAAAGCAAAGCCTGCACAGAGGTTGGTCTCGGGGCGCTCAGGCCCTCCGTTGTCAGGATACTTTGTGCCGTATCCGCGAAACCTTGCGCCCGGGATCTGATTTCAGGATCCTTCGACATTAGGGCCCCGATTGCAGCTGCGGCATAGATCAAAGGAGGAGAACAAAAGTCGCCGTCGATGGGGTTGTCCTCGAATTCAGCTACAAAAGCCTCCCTGTCAATGAACATAAACAGTGGATACTGCCAGTAGAAGAAAAGACCCAGGCACAAACGCATTGTCTGGTTGATCAGGTTGCTTCTGTCATCCTGGAAGGGTGACTTCTTTGAGTTGCCCGATGAGCTGCCACAAGTATCTCCGTAGTCATTTTGAAAGATACTGGTTGGGCCGTGGTAAATCATAGAGCCTGGACTGTCAGTCACCAGAACATATTACATCCACTCTCTTCTTAAGAACCTCACCATCCAAAGTCTCTTGCAAGGTCGCCTTGGTCAAAGCCTCACTCAACGCTGCTTCGTCCTCCAAGGGCAAGCTAGAGAAAGACGGCACGTAGTCTTTGATCTCAACTTCGTCCAAAATCTGGTTTCGCTCATCGTTGCTAGCCTCCTTGAGCCGAGCTAAGAAGCCCTCAAGCGAGGCGATGCGAGACTCCAGTGCCGCAACATACTCACGTGACACGGGCGGCCGTTTGAAGTCGCTCTCCCGAAACTCGCACTTAGCCGAAGCTGCGGAGCAATTGGCGCACGGGAATGTGCGGGAACACCGGATCTGAGAGCGGCGCCGTTGTCAGCCGGACGAGACTTCCATAATGCGGCGGTGGCCGACGGCCATCGGCGAAGACGGGACGGGCGACATCGGAGGGACTCCGTGGATTATTAATACTGCGGTACCTTTCTCTGTTGACACCGTTTACACCTTTTTTTTCATTACATGTTTAGCATCTTTCTGATTCAAGTTGTGATGCTGAGATCAACTTACGATATCCGCTTCACGTTGTTCTTCTCCATCTTCAAGTGGGCATGCAGGCAGGCAACCACCGCCAAAGAGACGGTCAGTCGCGCGCGTAAGGGGCTGGCAGAGGTGCGGGACAAAAACCACCGCGGTCACATGACAATCAATTTGTTTTGGACCCTTTTTCACAAGTTGGCCGGTGCGCTGAAGATTGCGGGGTTGATTGAAGTGGGATGGGTGCCTGTTAACACTTGACAGCGCGATGGCTGAGAAACCCTGCTCTGAATCCCTCTGTGCAACATGACCAACCACGTTCGTCATAGACTTGCCATTTGGGGGTTCGGTTCACTAATTTTAGGTGGCAAACGAATTCGTATTTCACCAGCGTCCTTTCTGGCATACTTAGGTTCAACTCTGCAGGTTTCGTGAATTGTAATCCTGCGCTGAGAGGATGTTATCAGCATGGCCGGGGTAGAAGGATCCACAACCTAGGCAACACGATATCGCCGGAGCTTAAGCATTACAAAGCTGGGCGTGTAGCTGGACCTAGGCAACGATGAAGGCAATCAGCACGATGAAAGGAAACAGCGCAAAATCTTCCTATGCGAGTGTTTGTAAAAAAGCCACCAAAGGATCAGTGAAGACTTTACTGCTCAGATTAGTCTGCACAAATGGATGACGAGATATCGTTATCAACGAGACAGTAGGGACAAGTTGATAAGTAGGTAGGTTTTCAGCCGTCTGTGAGAGCAATTGAAGAAGTTCGTATGACTCTTGCTATTGGATGACTTGGTCACACAAGTTGCAGTCGAGTTAAGCACATGTCAACTACTGGTCTTCAAGTCTTGATCACAGACTGAAGCTGCCAGCCTTCTGATGCGCTCAGATGTATCCTTAAACTAATATTGATGTAAAATAACCTTGATATCAATTCAGTCTCATTCACATTCCTTTCCGGACCTTTCCCGAAGAGTCTGGTACAACTCGGCAATAGAATTTCGACATCCGCGCGAACAGCTTTATCTACATGTATGGGGGAGAGGCCAGTGCTCCCGTCGCTCTGTAATGTTGTTCTCAACATGCCTAATATCCCTGCTGTTATGCAATCTTTTAGCTCTACGTCTCTGAGATTTGCTAAAGACTTGACTATTTTAGTCCCGGTTGAATTGCTTCGACAATTCCAACCTTCAACCCGAACCCAAACTAGCAATCGCGTTGCAACCGCGTTGTAACGCCACCCACAGGGACCCCACCATCTTACGTGATGGGCTCGGGTTCCAAGCTTCCCTCACGCCAAAACAAAATTCCAAATTGCCAAGCCCTCCTCAATATCATTTTCACCGATCACGGAGGCATTGCGCTGTTTCTTTTGCCGCCGAAAGCTCACCCCGCGTGCGATAATGCAACGCCGAGCGGCCGGCCGAGATGTCGGATATGATACCCCGCATGCCCCTCCTATCTTTGCTATCTAGGCTATCACACCATCATGCAACCTCACCCCTCCTTCTGATCTTGCCACATTTTCACAATCATTGCGGCATACGCTAGACTTACTAAGCTTTTGTTCACCAAGGTACAAGGTTGACAGGATCTCCAGTTGCGGCTGAGTTGTCAGACACACTATTCAGACGTCACAGCAACCCAGCATGACGACTTCAAAGCACGTCGTCTTCCAGAACGGAAGGTTCTTCCGGTCAAACAAGGCGCCACCTGGACAGCGATCGGAGGCCAACTTCGCCGAGGCTCTCGTGATCAAGGACGGCCTTATCACATTCGTCGGCGAAGCTTCAGCAAACGAAGTCAAGAGCGCTATCGATGCAGGAGCTGAGGTTCGCGATGTTGGCGGCCGTCACGTCCTGCCTGGTCTTCTCGATGGACACATTCACTTGACTCAGCTGGGACAGACCTTGCAGAAACTGCCTCTGGACAAGTGCAAGAGCCTAGCGGACATCAGGAAGACTATCAAAGACCATGCCGCCGCCAACCCGGACCAGGCGCGTATTTTTTGCAGTGGCTGGATGCATTTCATGACACCAGAGGGTCCCTTAGCCTCGCTCATTGACGACTTGGACCCTCGTCCGATCTTGATCACAGCAAAGGACCTGCATTCTACGTGGTGCAACAGCGCCGCTCTTAGAGAGCTAGACCTGGACAACGAGCCGGACCCTCCTGGTGGTGAGATCATGCGCGACCCCAAGACTGGCAAGCCGAGTGGTCTGCTCTCGGAAGCAGCAAGCATGAAGTGGATTCCGTTGTACATGGCCAGGACTTCCACGATGGAAGATCGCATATCGGCAATCAAAACCGCTGTCAACGACTACACGAGTGCTGGATTCACTGGTCTCATCGACATGGCAATGGAAGAGGAGGGATGGGAAGCGCTGCAGAACTATCGTAAGCGGGAGAAGGAAGCCGGTCGACCGTTCCCTATTCGTTTCGCTGCCTACTGGATGATCCTGCCGAGGGACAATGATGCGGAGAACATCAAGCAAGTTGAGAGGGCTGCAGAACTCGCCAAAGAGTTCAACTTGGAGACGGACCCCGACTGCAGACTCGTGGGTATTAAACTGGTATGCGACGGCATCATCGATGCTTGCACAGCCTCCTTGAAGGAGCCATACAGCCACAACAACGAGAACTGCGACCCCGTCTGGTCACCGGAACACATGGGTCCCGTTGTGGAAGCAGCGACAAAAAACGGCTTGCAAGTTGCGCTCCACGCCATCGGTGACCGCACAGTCGCCAACGCCATCGACGTGCTCGAGAAGTATGTCGGCCCGGAGCATCGCCCTCGTATCGAGCACCTCGAAGTTACAACCGCGGAGGACGCCAAGCGTTTGGGCAAGCTGGGCATTACAGCCTCCGTTCAGCCTGTTCACTCCGACCCTGCCATCCTACGCGCATGGCCAAAGCTCATTGGCGAGCACCGCTGTGGACGCGCTTTCGCGTACAGCGACTTCGCCGACGGGGGAGCACCCGTGGCTATTGGTTCTGACGCGCCGACTGCGCCGCATCATATTGTCAATAACTTGTACATTGCAACTACGCGAAGGTCGGCCCGTGAGCCGGAATTGGAAACGGTCGTCAACCCTCAGTTCGCGTTGTCCATGTGCGATGTTGTGGCTGGGGCCACGGAGGGGGCGGCAAGGAGTTGTTTCTTGGACGATCGTGTAGGATCATTTGAAGTTGGCAAGAGGGCTGATTTGGCTGTATTTGATCTTGAATGGAAGCCCGAGAAGGCTCTGCAGGCAAAGGCTGTAGAGACTTGGTTTGAGGGACAGCAAGTGTTTCCTGGGCAGGTTTGAGGCCTAGCGGATGGAGTTTGGTATCGCGATAGATTAGATCAGCATTAGGCAAGGAGAGTAAATATACGAATGAGTAAGGAAGTAGCAGGAGTCGCAATCGTAGAACTCGGCACTCAGTATCAAGATCCTCATCTACTTACGCATTTCAGGTACTTCATGCTCTTCTCACCAGATCCATCCAAGTACAAAGTGTGCTACTGTGCTAGCAATCCAAGCACGACCCAGGACAATACAAACACATTATCATCGAGCGTCTGGCTAACCTTCGGCAAATCCTTCTTCGTGATACACAATGGAAGCTACAAGATGAAATGAGCCCCAACTATAGACGTCAAAGTCAAAGCAAGTATGACGCATTTGCTCACAGCCAACTGTCTAGACTCGCTCTTGTTGTACTGAAGCTCCTTCTTGAGAGAAGCGTAGTCGATCCACTCGCATTTTCCCTGAAATACTTCCTTGGTGTAGTTGAACTTCCTACCCTCAGCTTTGAGCTCGTCTATCTTCTTTCCTGCTGCCTCTCTGACACAGTTTGGCCAATTGATGGCTACCTCTGGTTGATGGGTGAAGCATGCCATGGATTGGCAAAAACGCTGTGTCGTGTACACATTCGTGCCATTCCGGATGCTCGGACAGCAATGTTCGAAGAGGTCAAAGTCTGCTCCAGGGCTCACGAGATATCCGCGAGTAAAGATAACGTCATTTATCGTGCGGCAGACAATGGGCACCCCGAGGTCAGGGGCAGGCCGCGCGCACGCGTGTGGATTTTGGTGCCATCGCTCTTGGAGCTAGAGAGATACGTCAGACACATATGTTAGATCGGAATAGTATTCAGACTTCAGAGAGCACGCAGGGAGCCCATTACTTACATGTGTTCGATGCGTTTCGTTGACCACGGGGATTTGGTCCATGGCGGGCGAACGTGTAGAATGGCTTGAATGACGGATCCCCCTTCAAAGAAGGCTGACGATGTTGACAAGACTTTGACTCCGCGCTACTGTCAGGTGGGCAATTTGGCCTAAGTCTCTCTTATAGGTGGGTACGGGCAATGCTGTCACAAAAGATTGAACTCTCAGCTGTCTCTTTAATGGCCAACCCAGGATGACGTATGTTATAGATTCAAAATTACATAGCTGCTGTGCCGCAGCCCTTTCAAACTTGACTGGCTGTGGCAATCAGGCTCAGTTCGACAGTTACGGTCACATTCATGTAGCTGCTTTGACATTGCCTGATTGGTGGTGCCAATCAACCCCGAGTCCGCCAAGCCAGGCTTGGCGCGTGAATCGCTCAATCCAGACGGTCCAGACTCTACAGTATTTATTCGGCTGTCTTGGAACACGAGATTCATAACCAACCGGTTGCCTCTTAATTTTGTTGGACCAATAAAGCTCTTCCCATCTTCTGTCAACATCTTCCAACAGCATACGAAGCTCGCGTATTTCTTTCAAATCACCTTTGCGGCCCGTCACAAGGACGGTCGATAACCCTGGACACAACACAACTTCAAATAAGACTTCATGCGGTTGGAATATCGAATTTCTTGGCTTGCCTCTGTTGGAAGCTTGCAGACTTGGCGAACAGAGTATTGCCCTCAATGCCCATCGTGGCTCGCGCTGTAGATCGGCGGAACACCTAGTCGCGGAACTGCATGTTCGAAACGCGAAATGTAGAAAAGGAAGATATTGCGCTGCTGCGCCTCTCACGAGCAGTTATTGGACCGAGAAATTCGAAAGACATCTTCGGAAGAAGTCCAAACGAACTCCTTTCAGAACCATCAGCTGATCATTGCGAGCCTCGTCAACATGAGAAGTGCCTCAACCAAACCTCGAGGCAGAGAGCAAGTTATTTTGGAGTTGAAACAGTCAAGAAATGGTCTGGACCGCCCTCGCCTGGAAGGTGTGGAGGATGAATGGCAGGTGGGGGCTGTTGGTGCGCGAGACTTTGGGCTCGGTCGAGATGAGCATCGTGACTTCACTGAGCTGCTTGGAACAGCTGTACGGCGAGTGAGTGTTTTGGGCTATCTTCAGATGTGTCTAGTATACTAGCATTTACTTCATGACTTGTAGAGGCGCAGGTCAATCCTGGGATGAGGAGTGAGGATGAAAATTATTCAAAGCTGGCTTGATTGTTCGCCGAAAGCTTTCAATTCTGTTCTTCACCATCGCCTCGCTCAGGTTATGCTACTGACAAGACCCTTTCTTCTCTTCTATATACAAATCCCAACTCTTTCTCACACTCTATCTGGTCATTGGCAACCATGTTGAACCGCCTCCTTCTACTCTTGCGCGCGGCTGGACACGTCTTACCGAGAGATGGCGACAGCGTTGACCGGTACACTGTTTGTGGTCAAGATCGTGGGTATGTTTTCGAATCAACAGTCACATACAATTGATTTGTTCTTGTTCCAGATGAGTATATATGCTGAGAAGATGAACAGATACACTGAGCAAGACTCGTTGGAAGCTGCGCAGTACTTGACGAACACTGTTGTGACATCTGATGCCTTTTCAATGGCCAGACATGATTGCATTTTTGCGCACGTCAACACGACTGTGGTCAGTCTCTGCAACGGCAGTCAGCGCAACCGCACCATCAACCGCGACGAAGCTAGACGTGGTGTCGACCAACTCATCAAAGACTGCGGTCTCAATGGCGGCTTCACTGGTATCCACGTCGTCAATAACTTGACCTTCGCCGCCTATGGTGTCGGAGGGATCAGTCTAGCTCCTCCCGGTTCCAATCCTCCTGATGTTCCTGGATCGAGGAAACGCTCGCTAGGGCGATCCCTTTCCAGGCGCGACTGCGCGTGGGCTTACGACGGTGTTCCACACTTTGACTGTGACGCCAAAAACAGGCTGAATGAAGATGGATCTTGTGGTGGTCAGATTGTGCCTGAGAGCAACTGTCAGGCTTTCTGCGAGCTCCGCAGGACTGGTTTCCTTGGCCATGAGGAACGAGCACCTGGCGAGGGAGGGAATCAGATGCTCCCAGGCGAAGCCAAAGAACTTGGTGGAGGTTTCGAGACCTCTATTTCCAACGGCTTCTCCATCGGTGTCGAGGGAATTTTCAAAGAAGTCATCGGTGCTGGTGTTAGCTATGAATGTGCGTAGCGTGGGTTCCAAAACGATGTTCGTAGTAGAAGCTTACTGGAATTAGGGTCAATTTCGAGGACGACACTTATAACTACAACAAGATCCATGAAGGACGTCAGCTCGGAACAGTACTCTCGTTGGGTCTTTTTTCCTAAGCTTATCGAGAGTTGCGGTACCGTCTCGCGCAAAGCATATTCAGCCCCGACCCCGTGTACTGGGTTGTACTGCACCGGTCTCCCAGCAGACGATCCTGACTGCGTTGGAGATTTGGAGAATGTTGCTAACGTATGCTCGCTGGTACCGAAGCTGAACCCAGACGACGAACCTGAGGTTTTCTGGGCCGTCCGTAAGTTTGGTTTCTGCGTTTTCCATGACAAAGCAAGGGACCACGGGACATTCTTGTCAGCTGACTTTACACTTCCCTGTTACAGTCTACGAATATGAGGATGGGACTCCTTTGCCCTTCGATCAGCAGCATTTTTCATACAAGACTCCTTGCGTTAGTGACGACCCAGACGGCGATGGAGAGAAAGAGTGTTACAACCATATTCCTGCTCTCATGCTGGCACCGAACTACGAAAAGCTCGAGGAAGCCATTGGAGCAACCAGTGCTTAAGTTGGCGGGCTCAGCACCTGCCGATGATATACGCTGATAGGAGACAAGCAATATACAGAGGCATAGATTCTGAAGTACACGCGACATTTGGGAGATGTCTCATTGCTAATTTACGTTCTGATCTTCCTCGTAGTTTCTGCGAGATTCGAAATCATGTACACGAACACGGGGTTCTTGCGGATTGATGTTTTTCTTTATCTAGTTTGACTCGTGTCAGAACATTTCTATAGCAGTATGAAGAATCATATCACAATTCTAGTCCAATTATCGTTTCAAATTTACTGTCCTGTGATGATTCAGCACAAAGCTTGAGAACTAGCAAGCTCCAGAAGTAGGAAGATATGAATTCTTCGTACTACCAAATATGTGGTATCTTCTGCTGACTGATGAATACATCTATGGATCTATTTGATCGTGGTGTTGTGGAGAGGGAGCTGCCCCGGCCGACTCGCGCCTAATTCAGATACCCAGTAGGCTACCTTTGGAGGGGTTTTCTGTGGTCAATCCAGACCCTCGTAAATATCTCTGTCAAATTCATACGGCAGCTTATAAAGTGTGCCAGCGGGCAGTAATGTGCTATGCAAAGACATAATTGAAACCTTAGAACAAGGGGGGAGAGGAGGAATCATTGTATCAAGACATCTGTTGGCCCACTTCTTAAGGGGTCTTCATTATCCGGGGATATAATTGCGATTCGTCTCGGCATAAAGACGTGAACTCCCGGACGTACTTGAAGTCTCAGCGTGGTCATACAAGTATAGCAAAGATACCGACCAAGGCTGTGGCCAGGGCCATCAACAAGTTGCTAGATTGAACAGCAGGGGCGACGCTGAAAAACATACCTCTGCTCCTCCTAACTTCACCCGAGCTACCTACCTCCAACTTCCTTCGCAGCGGCTGGCATAGACTTGTTGAAAGACTTGTATGTGGCCTTCATGCCGGCCTGAAGCTTCTTGATCGAATCGCGACCTCGGTAGTTGCTCCATGTACGGTCCAAAAGCCCTGAAAAATCGTTAGCAGCAGGTACATCCCCTATCAAAGGCAGACAACAAGCCCGAAACACGCAACTTACCCCAAAAGTCCTCAACATCAGCTTTGCCTTCACGGATGTAATAGCTGCCGCCCATACTCCAAACCATCCACCCAACACTCCTATGAACCATCAAGTCCATTAAGCACTTGTGGAAGTTCTTCTCATACTCGCGCTTAGTATCCGACTGATCATGGCCCCATTCGCTCATGATCAGCGGCGCCACGTTGGCTTGCCCCTTGGTCATAACGTCCGCGCCCCAGCCATCGAGCATCCCGTAGTATCCTTCACAGTCCATGGACAGACCGTGGTCGTACTGGTGCAGCTCGAAGACGAACTTGTTCTTGAACGGCAGCTCCGCGATGGAGAAGTTCCATCTCGGCTCGTCGGCGTACCACCCGTTAGCGGGCGCCTCGATGTCGATGCCGCCCAGCCGGCCGCCGAAGAAGATGAGCACGTCCGGGTTGGCGGCGTGGATCGCGCTGGCGCTCTGGACCATGCGGTTCCCCCACGTCTCCCACGTTTTGGGCTCGATGGCGGGAGCGACGGGGGGATTGTCGTAGCTGAACCGCTCGCGTATCTCGTTGCGAAGACCGATGCTTGAAAAGGACTTCCAGTTGGCTTTGCCCTATATCCATGTGTCAGCACATTGAGCAGCATGACTAGAGTGAGACGGGACTCACATACTCTGCCATGTAAGACAAGCTCCTAATCCAGTTGGTAGTGTTGAAGTAAGCATCGCCAAACCACCCGTTCCCGTCGGCTACGTTACAGCACCACCCAGCATTGGACATGTGGTTATCAAGATGCAGGTAGATGTTCTGACGTGCCAGCTCATCAGCAACAGCGTCCCACACTTCAAGACGCTTGGTGCTCTCGTTGAAGCTAGGATTGTTGCTGACGATCTGTTTCATGACCTTGGTGCCGTTCTCCGCGCCGAGCGCCTTCTCCAGGGTCGCTTTGAGAGTCACGTCGCCTCCCTTGTCGACGATGTCGTCCACCATCTCAGTCGCGAACGTCAGGCGCACCGAGTTGAAGCCGGTCTCGGCGATCTTGGTGACGATGTTGGAGATGCTCTGAAACTGCAGGCCTTCCGGTAGCATGGTCTGCTCATGGCCGGGCCAGTTGGCGCCGACGAGGGCGACGGTCTCGTTCTTGGCGTCGAGGATGTCTCGGCCGATGACGGAGAGAGGAAGATGTTGAACCTCGCGCTGCGCGAGACGCTCGGAGGCCGATGTGAACGGCAGCGTGAGCGCGCTTAGTAGCGCCGTTGTGGTGGTATGAAGCCGGCGCATGATGGATCGCTAGAGTTTCGTGGGCCAGACGAGAACGCCTACTTTCGGCCTTAGGAGGTACGGACCTATAGCTAGGGGTCTCTGCAGAGGTCAAAGAACACGAGTGAAAAAATGGGTAGGAATTGAGCGGATCGACGAGGAGTCCTCGTTAATGGACGTCCTATTAATTGAGGGTACTCATCCTCACTTCTGTCAAGGTCCTCGCATATCCCTCCCGGGCCTCAATAAATAACAGCAATATTGCACCACTCCAAGCCTTCCATCCTTGGAGTCTCAAAGAAGCATTTCTCAAACTTTTCCCCTGTGCCAAGAACTAGTCCTACGATCTTCTTTAGCTGATATTCTTCCAGAATCAGGACCGTCTAGCCGGGGAGGAGAAGCCTAATATTGAAAAAAGCATTCCCTCATCCATCAAGGTTAAGGATGACGGTCGAAAAGATCTGCTCGGATATTTGCCGTGATAGGGTACTGGAGGCACCAATACACCAATGTGCTGCCGAAGCTTCGTCTGATGTGTGAGCCGGCTGTCACCGATGACGTATGAGCATGCAATGAGCTAGGCGTTGAACCCCGCGCATGACGGCATGGAAAACAGGAGAGGCGTTGGAGTGCAACAAAAGGCCTCTGAAGAGATGGGTAGGCTCGCAGCGCTCGGCGAAGGAAAATCGTGGCTCAATCGAGGCAATAGGAGATCACAGTGGATTGCGGCAGTTTGGAATCAACGATGAAGGTTAAAGTTAGAGACGAACCCACACATAGCAGAGTATCATGCAGTTACGCACTTGTTTTCAATGATGGCTGCATTGTATTGATAGTTACACAAGAGTGCGTAAAGTAAATACATGAAGAAAGTTTAGGTTTGGGTTATCTGAGTAGTTACTGCGACCCTATCTACTTCATGTTCTGAAGAAGGTAGCGGACGCCGGCGTAGGTCTCCTCACCAGTGGGAACGATCTGGCTAGCGGGCAGGACGAAGCCGTAGTTACCGGTATCGCGCAGCTCCTGGGTGAAGGTGTAGTCGGCCTTGACGACGTCGTTGACGTAGTCGACACTGCTGCCGGTCGCTTTGTAGATGGTCGTGCAGATGGGGCCGTACTGGTACGAGGTGCCGTGGACGGCCTTGATAGCGGCGACGGCGCCCTTGGCGAGAGACTGCAGCTCGGTATTCTTGGAGGAGACGGCGGTGCACGAGTAGCCGTAGGGGGTCATGAAGAGCTGCGAGTAGGAGTGGAAGTCGATGAAGAGCTTCAGGCCCTGCGCGGCCTTGGTCTTGGACAGCCAGGCGGAGAGGGCAGCGGTCTCGGGGGCGTCGCCGGCGGAGGCGCCCTTGAAGTCCTCGGCGCAGGGGTCGGTGGAGGCGCCGCCGGTGACGGACCACTGGTAGGGCCAGTTGCGGTTGATGTCGTGGCCGAGGCAGCTGCTGCCCGAGGTGGTCTGGCGGTTCTTGCGCCACAGACGGTTGGTGGTCTGGGTGTAGATGAAGCCGTCAGGGTTGACGACGGGGAAGACGTAGAAGTCGTACTTGTCGACGAAGCCCTTGACCTCGGTGTCGGTGGAGTACTTGGTCAGCAGGTTGTAGGCAATGTACTCGTTGGTCATCGTGCCGATCCACTCGCGGGCGTGAACGGTGCCGTGGAAAACAACGGCGGGCTTGGTGCCCTTGGAGCTGCCGTAGATGTGGATGCCCGTGATGGTGTTGCCTTGGAGCGAGCTGCCAGAGGTAACGATCTCGGCGTTGTTGGGGTAAGATGCCACCAGGTCCTTGAGGAACTGCAGATGGTCGGCATACGCGTGGTAAGAGTTGAACCAAGTGGTGTTGGCGGATCCAACTGGAAATTGTCAGTGGTAGTCCAGATTTGTGATTGGATCTTACAAACCGGCGTAGACTGAGAAGCTGGACTCATCAGCAATGCTGAGGCCGAGATCCTCGTGCATGGTCGTAACGTTCAATCCCGAGATCTCGGCGTTGAACTCGTCGACCTGCTCAGGCGGGACGACAATATCGGCCAAGGCGCCGGCTCTCGGAACACCCTTCCAGGTGTTCAATTGAAGCTTGTTGATGACGCCGTTCACGCGGTCGACCTCGTCGCCGACGGACACACGGAAAACCTTGGTGCCGTCGTAGCTCACCCGTTGGGAGCTAGCCCCCGCCACGGCGGCGGCAGAGGCGGCGGCGATGGTGGTGGAAAGGACAGCGAGCGACTTCATCTTGACAACGCGTGATATCTTCGAGAGTGCAGAGACAAAACTTCACCAGCGCAACCGGTGCGCGGCGTCGTCTGGTTATATAGTCGTTCGCGAGACCGATGAGGGGAAGGCGACAGAATCAACAAGGACAGCAGGATCGGACCGTCGGGGATCGCCTGGAGGGTTTTTACAACCTTCCTTTTCAGGTCATGGCGACCCGTGTCGAATGCACGCCCAGCTCGTCAGATATCTTGGCTTGAGGGACAGGAGACCTGCCCGATCAAAACAAGGCGCGAAGAGACAACTCACAAAAGTCCCCGCCTGGGCAAGCATGCAGGGTAGCTTCTGGTGCCGTGTATAGAAGCTGGACAACCTTAGCTGCCTGGCCAGCTTTTGGAGCCAGATCTGAGGGGGAAGGTCCATGACTCTACGTAGGTTCTGGCTGGGAGATTTTCCGTCTTCTCGAGAGGGGGGAACGACCGGGGTTCAGGGAAGAAGCAATTAAGGTGCCAGCCAGCAGCCATCAGACGAGGGGTATGCAGGCGCGAGCTAATAGGCTTGCCGTTTGACCGCTGACGGGACGATTGGGGGCGCATTGAGCTTGTTGTCCAATACATCCGTCCGGTTGGCCATGGTTCTTTTGTTTCTCGTTCGACCGGCGTCACGGCTTGATTAAGCAGTTCGGGAGGGAGGCGATAATTGACTGGTAGAAACAGGGGTGGACTAGTGCAACCCAACCCAGCCCCCCCGCGGTCGTTAAGCAGATCCAGGCAGGTCAAGTGCCGGATTGCACGCAGCCGACCTGCCGGAACTGGGGTAGCGCGGCGGTAAGGATTCAGGAGTTTGGGGGGATCGCGCTGTTGACTTGGGGAAGAGAAGCTTCGCGGAGGCTAAGGCAGGCCCTGCTGCATGAGCCGCTTCTCTGCAAAGGATGCTTAATCTAGAATGTGGTATACTGGAACTGCGGCTAACATTATGGAGTGTGAGAGCATTTGAGGCGTTTTCATACGGTAATGGCGAGCTTGGAGCTGAAGATGGCGATGCATGGCTCTACGCGAACCTTCAACGTCGGGTCATTTTGAGGTTTAGAACAGTGAGTTTAGCGAATGGGGCCCCAATTAAGGCTTATCTGCCATCACAAAGTCCGATACGAACTCATGCGGAGCAGCCCGACATCCTCTCACTCAGGTTGGCAACGCTGTTCTCTGCGAGTCTGCTGTTGAGACAAGAAGGACAAACGGACGACATGAGATTATGACATCTCATGTTAAGGTATGATGTCAGTTCGCGCACAACAGAAAAGTGAGAGCCGGGGATGAGATGGGCTCCGAGCACCTCGCAGTCCGGTGTTCCACAAGGAATACGACACGTAGGCGGAGATCTGTATCTGCCGTCTGTTTTGGAGGAACACCGCTCGATCAGTGAACAACAGAAGCATGCGCGAGAACTAATTCAACCTAATGTTATTACTTTAATACGTAAAAAGGTCTCGGCTGAATAGTCGACTCGAAAGGACATGTCGCAATCCGCACTTCATCCTTCACGAATTTCGGCCGCCTCGGGCATTGTGCACGGACCTTCTCACCATCAGATGAGGTAAGTCCACATTCGCAAATTTCCAGCAATCGCAATAAACCTGTAGAAATGAGGACATGGTTTGTTTGGTACGCTGAAAATAATTGCAAGTAATTCTTGATCTCTAGAAGATAGTCTATAGGCAGTTCAAAAGCTCAAAAAAACAAGAATGATGGACGAACAGGGAATCGAACCCTGGACCACTCACATGCTAAGCGAGTATTATACCACTAAACCATTCGCCCATTGTTGAGGAAAACGTGCAAGAAACCCGACCATGATGCCTTCGTCGCTCCGGTGCCGCTTCCACCCCCGCCCTCCCTCGAGCTAACTGCCCCCGAATGTAATTATTACATCGGATCTCACCCCTCCTCGTTTACCGCGCATGTCGTCTGGCTATCGGCAAAGCACCGAATCCGCCGAAAAGCCATCCACGTCGATGACTTCATGACTGTCTCAACTGTGCGATAGTCACATCAAACGCTTCAGGTTCCCGCCCGATAATGTCCTTCATATGACTCGTCACCACGGCTGTCTCTCCCGCCCGAATAGCATCCCAAGCAGTCGCCCACGTCCTCGCCTTCTCCTGTGACCCGAAGCGCGCGACGACCTGCGGCAGCTTGACGTACTCATCAACATCCACCTGGCGAATGCGAACGTCCTTGCCGGCGACTTGCCCCAGAACCTGCACTGTCTCCTCCAGCGACCACTCCCTCGAGCCGGTGAGGAGGATCTTCTTGTTGACATAGGCAAACTGGTCCGGATCCCACGAGTAGTTCGCAATGAGCCGCGCCGTCGCCTCCCCGAGCTCGTTGCGCTTGACCCACGCGACACCGCGCCCGGAGCCGTCGTGGGGTATGAGGATCTCGTCCGCCGGCGCGTTGATGTCGAAGAAGGCCGTGTAGATCGGGTACGATTCTGAGTAGAGCCCCTCGCGGATGGAGGTGAAGGTGAAGTTGGGGTCGGAGGCGGCTGCTTCTGTGAGGTGGCGCTCGGAGTCGAGGTGGGCTTGCATCACCTCCGCTATTGAGGTGTCCTGGTAGTCGCCGCCGAAGGCCAGGGAGCTGTAGAAGATGTGCTTGATACCGGCGCGGCGCGCTGCGTCTATGGCGGGTAGTTGCACCTGACGGAATTCCTGTGAGATGGTCTTGTCCCTACACAGTGAGGGGCATCCTTACCTTTCTTCGGTAATCGTGCACATGGCTTGGATAGGAGATGAGGAAGAGGACCTCGATGCCTGCAAACGCGGCTTCTAGATCGGAGGGGCTTGACTCGTACGAGGCCTTGCGCACTCTGACTCCGTGTTCGAGATGCTCTTGCGGGATCCTCTCTGGGTATCGGTTGATGAGGATGATTTGATCATTAGGGAGGAGCTTGCGCAGGTACTCGTAGGTACTGCCGCCCAAACCACCCGAGCCTGGAAAGATGCCGATAGACTTCATCGTGCCGCTCACGATGCTCACTAGCGCTGATCGGATGATAAGATTATGAGTTGAACTATGAGTCCGCTTCTGTGTCTAGCCGTTCACGCTATAATCTGGCCTCATGCGATGAGTTAGCTAGGCGGGTGGTGAAGATAAGATAAGATGATAAGCCATAACATGATTGACGCGCATGATCACATCACGACCTGGAACTCGCTTGGCAAGGGACCTGCACCCACATTGACACCCGCATTACGTCACCGCGTCACTATTTACAGATTTTTAACCAGGCATGTTCCCTTGCACGGCAGCATTAGTAAGGCGGGATCGCACGATACGGAGCCTTGTTTTCTCCAGCACGTGTGTCCGTTTCCCCTCCGACTCGTCAATCTAGGGCCGATCCCGGGGCCGTGGGTTTGAGGCCGCCGATCACCGGCTTCCCTGCTTTTGCGGCCCCGCATCGCGGCCTTGATCGGCGCTTAGGGCGGCTTTGACAGCGTGCAGAGATCTTCAGTATGCAAGTTTATGTGAGTTCTAGAATGGTCCATGACAACATCTAGTGTCCCATTGGAGAGCTATTCTTTTTTGGGGAAAAATATGTACATGAAGAATGAAAATGCCAGCACCCGAATCAGGGCGGGGTTTACTTCCAGGAAGTGGTCGCACCCCGCTTCGCTCCATCGACAGGCAACAAGAAGTCGCTGGCCGCGATCTTGCCGTTCTTGTTACGCGCACCCGTGACAAGGCCGATGTCAATGCTCTTGAAGCTCGCGTTGGTGAGCAGAGGGGCCGAGTTGTCCCACGAGTTGTCTCTGGAGATCTGCGCGCCGCGCAGGGTGACCTGGCCGCCGTAGGTGACGTTGGTTGGGGAACCCGGGCGGTTGACGGCGGCGATGTTGCGCTCGAGGACGCCCGTCGCGTTGACGCTGCGGAAGCCGACGGCGCCGTTCCAGACGGAGGTGTTCTCCTCGAAGAGGAACTCGCCCGTCTGGGAGTTGTCGGTGAAGCCGTTAGCCTTGTTGCCGAAGGCGATGCAATTGACGACATCGCGCCCGGCGGGGAGGATGTCGCCTGCGCTGCCGCCGCCGAGCTTGAAGCCGTTGCCGTTGCCGGTGAAATCGGGAAGGTCCTGGACGACTGGTCAGCTCTGGAGTACAGGAAGTAATGGAGTGAGAGGTCGACTTACCCAGCGGTTGTAGCCATTGCCCCAGGCGATGCTGTTCTTGATGGTCAACTTGGAGTGGAACTCCCTGCGAGTCGTTAGCAACCGGGACATCATGTCTGTCACAAAATATTTACCAAAAGTCAACTCCATCGTCAGAGTTGTCCCAGAACCTGCTGCCGACAATGATGTTGCCCTCTCCCTTACCCTCCTTGATGGCAATACCATCGGCATTCTCACCGTTGTTCCTGGGATCGCGGTTTCCGTACGAGTCGAGGTACGAGATAACGTTGTTGGACAGCGCACCCTGCATGTGGAAGCCGCTCTCGTAGTTATCCCGAGTGACGATCTGGTTGAAGCGCAAGTTGCTGCTGTCCTTGACATACACACCGTAGGGGCCGTGGATGAAAGTCAGGCGTTGGAAGTTCCAGTAGTGGATGCGCTCAACGTGGAGGACGCCGCGCTCCTTGGCGGGGATCGAAGCACCGACGGGCGCGGGCGTGTTCGGCAGACCCTCGCCGTCGATGATGACTACCTCATCCGTGGCCGCACGCAGGGTAATCGGGGCCTGCGCGGTGCCGTTCACGGTGATGTTGATATTCTTCAGGAGCTCGTATGTTCCGCCGCGAAGGATGACAACGTCGCCGGGCTGGGTGATGTTGATGGCGGCTTGGATCTCGCCGAACGGCTTGGCCGAGCTGCCGTCCGGGGTCGGGTTGCCGGTGGGGGCGACGTAGATATTGGCCGCCAGGGCCAGGGGTAGGCACGAAACAAGTGTTGATAGAAACAACATAATGGGCAGTTGTGAAAGAGTGTAAAAGTTGGGTTGACAAACAAAACTTCGCAGTTACGAAACGATACTGTTCCCATCCAAAGCCGACATCGTGGGACAGACTCGGGGTCGCCTTTATACAATCATCTTTTCCGTCCTCGATGCGGAAGCAACCGTCGGATCCGACTGGCGCCGCTTACAGATACTGCCTATGCCAAAATGAAGCAGTCTTGGCGGCGTTCGCTGAGAGGGCCGGATTTCTTGGTTCTCTTTAACATACTTTACCGAACCGAGTGACTCCATCGTGAGTGGCAGCGGCTTGAGTCGCAAGGCCTGTGAGCAGATTTACAGGAGCTCAGCTCTAGCTGTTTTTGTTATCGGCCATAAGCGGACGTAGGGGTAACCCCTACCACGTTCATCAACGAAGACTGTAACGTGGTGCTGTGCCAAGACGTCTACGCATACCCAAATCTCACAGGCACCCACAATTCTCGGGCGGGAGAAGCTCATTCCACCAGTTTGGATCGACCGAGCTCTCCAAAATTCAGAAAAATCGTCAATATTAGGTTCGTTGCGATAGCGACTTAAACTTCTGGACCTGGTATCCCTCAAAAACTGAACTCGTATGTGATGTCCATCAGTTCTTTGCAGAACATCTTGGACATCATGTTGGAGTTCTTCAGCGCACAGACTCTTCAACTTCGGAAGGACCAAATTCCTCCCGAGTTGTATTAGGAGCTCCGTCGCCTGAGCTTATGGCTTCATTTGACGAAAGATCTTTGCATCAATAAATTCAATAGACGATGCAGTATCCGAGGCTATTCCACGTTCCCAGAGGCTGACGAACTAGTCAAAACTTTACTCTATTCCAAACAAGCTTGAATTAGAGTTCGAGAAAGCCCCGTGTACTCGTGGGCCGTCAATTCCATTGTGCGCCATCATGACTCAAACGAAAGCCCGACTTGACTAGTCAATCATGCTACTTGATAGTGCATTAGAACGATCTTTTTTTTTTCCGAGCAGCTTTGAGATCCTGTCCCGCTCCTGACCTTTCACCCGAGTTGAGGATCATCCAAACACGCCTCACATTAGCTGCTAAGCATCGTGACAAGGATTTAACTTTGACATTGATGTCCTAGATGAATATGGATAACAAAATGATGACACAAGCAAAATGGTTCCATTGAATGACGACCGCTAAATTTTCAGCTCGGGAAATTCCATGAGACTTGTGCGGCTGCAAATGTAAGTAGGCACGATAAAGGCGTAATCGCAAATTCAAGCAGTCGGGCTCGGTTGTTCTAATAGCCTGAAGCGATCCAATCATTCATTCTTACATTTCGATTCCTTACTGCAGCCACAAATGCCAAGTTTCAGCTGGCTGCTGGTCTATTGGCCCGTCTTCGACGCAACTATGCAAGTCAGCGATGACAACACATTGGATAGCACTTAGACGATGTTCTGATTGGATCTGCGTAGCGACTAGTGGTACGCAATGTCAGCTA
Source organism: Colletotrichum chrysophilum (assembly GCF_026319265.1). Taxonomy (NCBI): domain Eukaryota; kingdom Fungi; phylum Ascomycota; class Sordariomycetes; order Glomerellales; family Glomerellaceae; genus Colletotrichum; species Colletotrichum chrysophilum. Next base: position 43,443 of record NW_026517476.1, on the reverse strand, counting down.
ATTGTGTACACTGCGTATCCCATAATCCAATATCATTTAAGAGATTCTTCACAGCCTCGGTGGACTTCCCCTTTACATTGCACTTTGAACCATCCCATCCCAAGAAGAGAAGGGGAGATCGACCTTTGAACTTGCCTTCGCCCTTGCGTCTCGTCTTGTAATCTGTACAGAACTTAGACCAACATCAGCTAGTTCCAAATCCTTTCGCAGGACAGACAGCATAAGAATTTGACTATGATTTGGCTTATCAACGTCCACAACGGCAAGCATGAAAAGTTTCAGAATGACCTCCCACGCTACGCTATTCTTTCGCACACATGGGGAGAAGAGAAAGACGAGATACATTTCAGCGATATCCACAAAGACCACCAACCATACAAGACGGGACCTGGCAGGATAAAATTCGATGGATGTTGCCAGCAGGCGAAAGCTGATGGCTTCGACTACATTTGGATCGACACTTGCTGCATCGACAAGTCCCATCATACAGACTACTCAGAGGCAATCACTTCGATGTTTACTTGGTATCAGACTGCTGGCCGTTGCTATGCTTATCTTGCCGATGTGCCGGACAAGGCAACTTCAACGTTCGACAACGACTTCCGACGAAGCCGGTGGCACACCAGAGGATGGACATTGCAGGAGCTCTTAGCCCCCCAAGACCTAGTCTTCTACAGCCAAAGCTGGACCAAGCTAGGAGAGAAAGCCTCTATGACTAGCATGATCGAAGAGGCCACTGGCATTCCTGCTCAATTCCTCGGCGGTTTTCGGGATGCAAGCGTTGCCCAGCGCATGTCCTGGGCTGCCCAGAGAGTGACAACGAGAGGAGAAGACATGGCCTACTGTCTTTTCGGTATTTTCAACGTCAGTCTTCCGATCATGTATGGAGAAGGGGCTTCGACCGCATTCAGCCGGCTACAGGAAGCCATCCTCCAGAGAACCCCAGACGCCTCCATTTTAGCCTGGGGACTTGATTTGCAACATGATGACCTCCACCCTCAACAGCCTTCAACAAACAGATACGGGAACGTTTTGGCCGCCAGCCCTCAGGACTTCGTCAACTGTGGAACCGTGGTCCCTTGGGAAAATGGTCACAGCGGACAACGCCTAGACGTGAACGGTGGCTACTATCACTTACAACTTCCACTCCACACAACCAAGGCGGGACACACCTTTGGCTTGCTCAAATGCTATTCAAGGCCCCAGCAAAAGGGTTGCATAGGGATTCCTCTCTGTCAAGTCGAGCCAGGATCGGCAACGGACGAGTTTATGAGGCCCAAGGGAAGCAAAGCCATACAGCTATTTGACACAGATTCTTCACAAGAGCCGTCCAATTTGCGAATTCGAGACCTCTCACTGGCCGAAGACATCAGAAAGTTTGATGGTAGGTACGGGTACAGCATTGAAGTACCAGCCTCCAGCAAATTGGCCGTGTTCGATGTTTACCCGAAGGATCGGTGGGACACGCGCAAGAGATTTGGCATCACTGGCGTTGACTTCCTACGCCACGCTAAACAACTTTCATGGATCAGACTCCGGCACAATGAGGAGCAAAGTCCAGACTTTGTCGTCATGTTGGAATTGGAAATCAGCTTGTCGCAACCGCAGCTAACATGCCATCTCATGGTGGCCTCCAGATCCATGGAACTGGACACCCTTGCGCGTGAAATCCCCGCTCTTCCCTCCCTCTCGCGGTTTACTGGAAGAGAAAGAGCTAGCAATGGCTGGTGCAATTTGACAGTTAAGCAAACAACCAAACGCCAAGGCGGCTATGTCGTCTACGAAATATCGTTTGCTGAGTTGGAAAGACGACAAGTCGACTATCTGGACATTACTAGCGAGATTGAATTGGTCGCGTGTGATCGTCGGCTTCAATTTCTATTCGAGGAGGATATTCAATTAGGCCCAAAGGTCAACAGAGCAGCAAGTTCAGTTCTGGAAAAACAGGCGGACATTAAGTACAAGGAAATTCGACTTTCATCAATGAAGAAAGAGCTCGAGCGCTTGCCATTGGAAATGGCTGAATCAGAGGGATTCCTGAAATCCCTCACCAACCAAGATGAAAGACTTAGAGAGAAAAAGAACGGGATACTTCAGTCAATATCCTTCCTCAGCGAACGCTTACCAATGGGTGTGGGAGTACAGAGGTTGATGCAATGGCACAATTCAGTCGCCCAAAGCCTCTCCCGCACTTTGCCAGCTCAAGATGCAGATATAGAGTTGATTTTCGATGAGAGAATCAAGCTGTTCATGCGGGCTATTGCTATAGGCCATCTAGAAGCGATGGAATATCTTTCTGGGCAACTGGATGACGCCACCAAATCCAGCACGACTGCCGCAGCGTTGTCGACCGCCATCAAGTCAAGCAACATCGAGGCCCTCATCTGGTTGCTTGGAAGAGGATTCAACGTCAACTCTCAAGATGGTGACGGACTGACTCCTCTTGGGAGAGCAGCATTGGAGGGATTGGTTTCCGTGTGTCTATTGCTGCTACAGCGCAGGGAAGACATTGGCCTAGATATCGACCTAGAAGGTTTTGATGGTCGAAGCCCTCTTGCCTTGGCTGTGATAAGCGATCATGTTGAGGTAGTTGGATTGTTACTGGATGAAAAGGCCAGTATTAGCAACATGGACTCAGACCAACATGCCCTAACTCTAGCTGCTCGCTACGGTCGGGTTGAGATCATGCGCTTATTGCTGGACGCAAACGCCGATTTAGAAGCCGAAGATGGAAACGGAGAAACCCCATTGACTATGGCAGCTAGCAAAGGTCATGATGGTGTATTGCAATTAATGATCGATCGCAAAGCCAACATTGAGGCTACTGGCCGCAACGGTAGCAGTCCCCTGGCGATAGCAGCTTATGAGGGTCATGTGCGAATTAGTCGTCTGCTACTTGATCATGGCGCGAATGCGAACGCAAGAGATGATGACGGCATCACGCCATTGCACTTAGCAGCCAGAAAGAACCACCACCACGTGGTCAGGCTCCTTTTGGATAACGACGCCGATGTCGATGCCAAGGATCAATGGGGCTTGTCTCCATTAGCAGCAGCTGCTTATGAAGGCTTTGAACAGACGGGGCAGCTTTTGCTGGACAGAAAAGCTTACATCGAGTCAAGCGCGAACAACGGAAGGACGCCACTGATATGGGCAGCTGACAATGGACACCATCACATGGTTCAGTTGCTCATGGATAAAGGTGCGGACCTTGGAGCCAGAGAAGTGGGGGGTCGAACTGCGCTGGAGCATTGCCTGTATAATGAAGATCTTGCCACCACCCGTGCTCTTCTAGGGAAACGCCTCCCGGAAGAACGACAAGACATACGCCTCGACAGAGCTATGAACATAGCTATAGCGAAGGCCTTCAGCGGAGTGGTTCGGCTTTTGCTCAGGGAAGGATGTAGGATATTCACCAACGACCAAAAAAGCGGCTTTTTGAAGTACGCAAAGGACTGTGCCGAAGATATGGGAGATGACAAAGCACAGGCAATGAATGAGATTATTACGATGTTGGAGGACGCCATCACACCCAGAGAGCGAGGACGATCTCGGTCGCCGAACGCCTATCAACAGAGCCGCAGCAGCAATGATGACGACGGAAAACATGATGACCCCAGGTGGAAACATAAGGTCGCCAGGTACCAGAAAGGTGCTAAGAGAAGTGAGCAAAGAAGTCGCAAATGCCCTTCATCAGAAAGTCTTCAAGGGCTGCATGGCGAAGCATATCCTTTCGATTGTTACAGTCGCAATAGAGAGTCTGGTGCAACGATGATCGACGGGGAGAACAAAAGGCCACGGTCATCGTTTGAAACGACTTGGGAGCCGAATAAACACCCAAGAACATATTGAAAAGCCCCAGTCAGCCTCCCCAGTCTAGAGCCAATCAAAACCAAAAGGCCATTGGTCTTGGCTACCTCAGCGCTGACGTTTGAAGTGCGACTTGAACGTTGATCCTGTGATGAGGCGGTTGAAAGATAGATCACTTGACACTGAGCTGGCCAATATATGAACGAGTTTCCTATGAACGAGTTTCCCCTTGCCACAGACAGTCAAGCCGTACTGACATAGTGTGCGTTACGTCGGCTAGCGCGATATCCAAAGCTGTCTCATATGCGTATCCTAGGTGAACTCATCAAGTCTGATGTCTGGGTCGAGTCAGTGTGCCACAACTCAAGCAACTCAGGCGCGAACACACCTTATTCAAAGACTACTGTGGTCTCAGTACAGAGTTTTCTTTCGATTTAAGAAGGCTTTCGGCCTACCTGAACAGAGCATATCGGAACCCGCGGTTTGCGATGTGCTGTTGCCACCGGTTGATATCCACCCAATTCCAAGGACTTAATTCCGCCGATCATCCACGGAAAGGCCACCAACAACAGCAATGAAATAATTACCCTGACTTCCAGCAACGATGCCTGACAATGCGCTCATCCGTTAGTGGTCCTGCGCCCTATGGTTTGAGTCATTGACACTGACAGCGGTCAGCCGTTTCAAACACCCAGGCACCCAGCACTAACTTAACCCCTTTTCAGAAGCAAAGCCGACCGGCGAACCCCTAAAAGCTTCAAGCTTGTTCGATTGCAGACCAGCTACGACAAAAGGAGCTTGGCGACGCACCCAGGGACAGCGAGCGAAATGATCCATCCCGTGTTCGCAAATGACAATCCAACTGTCGATCTTACAGAAAGTGAACACTGTCAGACGCGAGACTTGGCACTTTTCATCGGGGACTCCAGATTCCAGACTCCAGTGTTGCAGTCAAGCATTCGCGAAGCCCTAAGAATAAACCCCCGCAACTCCATTGGCTGGATGAGTCCAAAAACAGCGCCGGCGATGAGAAAGGGGTCTGGCCGGGGTGTTGTCACCAGACGGCAGACCCTTGGTGCTCCCCGTGTCTCCACTAAACATCGGCTGGCATCTCGCTGAACCTTCGTCCCGAGTTTGGGCGCCTTCTTATGTACGTGAGATTTCGCGATTGATTGAAGTACTTTGGGCGAAGCGTCAGAGGCCCGCCAAGCGTTAGAGGCGGTCATTAATTTGGTGCAACCATGACAACGTTGATTGATGATCATAATGTGTCAAGTGCAAATCCTCAACACCAAGTAAACCTCAGCTCTCATAGAACAACCCATCTCGCCATGATTCAAAATAGCTTCATTCACCCTCAAAAAAGATCGAGAGGTCTCGCCATTTACGAAAAAAGGGGCATGATTTTCGGAATGCGGGTGAGGCATTGGCCTGGATCTTAGTGGACGTGGGACCACGCTATATCCAACACGCGTGTTTGTCCCGGCAGCTCGGAGTCGGAAGGGGATCCTAGACGCAAGGGCTTCGCAATGAGACGACGCCACGGCTGAGCCTGCTGGCGCGGCCTATCTAACGTCAAACAGGATGGCCTGTTATGTTGTTTGGCAGGTCTGCAGAGCACTTCGGGACTTGCGAGCCGCACCACGGAGGAGCTGCCAGTCAGATAGATTAATTTCTGCCGCAGCGGAAGGAAACCCGGCATGGTTAAGCTTTCACTAAAAAACCCTCAATCTCCAAAAATGGAAGCTATCGCTGCAGGTCTTGGCCTCTTTAAAGACGGCGTGCCCAGCTTTCCAACGGCCTCGCAGTCTAGTTTCCTGTCTGGTGTCTTGCGCGCAGCTTGCCGCGAGGGAAACGACTTCGACGACTTGTTTCAAACACATGGTGGAGGATGGTTCGACTACTTTTCTCATCACGATACGGCGCTCAGTCGACACCCGTCCTTGCGGCGGCGGCATTCATCACGCTCACGGTTGTCTACTTACTGCGATTTAACGGCCATATTACACCATTCAGCTCAGCGGAGTTCAGCTTCAGAACATCGACAACATCGGGACTCAACCTCGATGCGATCAATAAGACAGCACAATATTTTGTCGACTACCCTCTCGGACCCCCATACAAGAAGATATTTGGCGAACTCGGCGAGAGGACAAAGATCTTGCGCTCATGGATTGAGGCATTGGAGGAGAGGACGCCAAAGGGACAGCGGCTTGTGGGGGCTGAGAGAGACTTCTTAGCCGAGCAAATCGAACGAGTCGCGGCATCCCTGTACCCTTTCCTGCAATCTCCGCCAAGAGACCCTCACAGCCGGTCGCCCCTCGCGGATCTTCGGCGAAGCTTTGGGAGTGCGGAACCCCCTGTTCGTCAGCCCCAGCAGCAGCAGCTCCCAGTCGTCCCAGTCGTCGAGGACAGCGTCGATGCAGTCGCCGGCGCACCGGCAGCAGCGGCCGACGCTATCTCCAGGAGGCAAGCGGACGACGGCATCTATAAGCCGAAAAATGCGGGAATCGTCATCCCCACCGGATCTGGCACGCTGCGATTCGCGTGCCATCTGGTGGCGTCGCTGACGCGTGTGCACCGAACCACGCTACCGATCCAGATTGTGTACGCCGGCGACGAGGACTTGAGCGAGGAGGACCGTGATACCCTTGTCCAGGCCGCTGCCACTGGTGATGATGGCCACATCGAGTTCCTGGACATTACGACCGTATTCAATGATACCACTCTGAGATTGGCGGAGGGAGGATGGGCGATCAAGCCGTTTGCCGCGCTCGGCAGTCGCTTCGAGGAGGTGATTCTCCTGGACGCCGATGTCGTCTTCATGCAGGCGCCCGAACAGCTGTTGCAGCAGCGAAGCTATCGCGAGAAAGGCGCGCTGCTCTTCCACGATCGACTCCTTTGGAAGGGCCAGTTCCCCGAACGACACGATTGGTACCACGAGATGATTAAGCGCCCGAGCGAAGAACTGTCGAAATCGCGTGTCTGGACAGAAAGATACGCCGAGGAGGGAGACTCTGGCATCGTTGTGCTTAACAAGGGGCGGCTGGACGTGCTCATGGGTCTGCTCCACATCGGCTGGCAAAACACCTATGCAGTGCGCAACTCTTGGACGTATCGGATTACCTACGGGGACAAGGAAACTTACTGGATCGGTCTGGAAGTGACAGGATCAAAATACTCCTTCTCCAGGCATTATGGCGGCATGGTTGGCTGGAGATTTCCGATCCGCGGTGTGCAGACGGACATGACGCAGGTGTGCAGCTTCGTGATTGCACACGTGGACGAGGTAGATAATCTGCTGTGGTACAACGGCGGGCTGCTGAAGAATAAGATGGGCAACGCGACGGAGTTCGAGGTTCCGACGCACTGGATGATTGACCAGCAATGGGTCAAGGGTGCGAAGAAGAAGGACATGAGCTGCATGGTCGGCACAAACGTGAGAGAGCTGCTGGATCATGAGAAGAATGTCCTGGGCAAAAGCATAGAGGCTGCCCAAGATATTGATGTTTCGCTTGAGTTGGTGTAAATGTATAGAAAATAGAGATTCCCTTCCTTTCTGTTCACCAGCTTACTCAAAACGACATGTGCTGCTTTGATTCAGACGGTCCTATCTACTCGGTATAAAGTTTGGGTTGCTGCCCTATCCGCTCCGCCTCCGCAAGAATCTTACTGTTCGCTTTCTTCAACAAGTACTTCATCACCAAAGACGACACCACGCTCAACGCCGAAAAGGCCATCATAAGAAGCATTGCCATGATATACTGGGTCCATCCGATGATGGGAAGAAATAGGGGCTCCAAATGTTCCCTAGCTGGGAGAGAAGATTGATGATGGCAGTGGCGCATGCTCTCTTTTCGGGTGTTTGATTGAGAGAGGATGCGGCCCAGGAATAAACTGCAGCATTCGCAGCAAAAGCACCCGAGCAGTAAAGAAACGAAGCGAAATATCTTGCAGGCACATTGAGGGTTGCCGTCGAGATAATGAACCCTACGATGGCCACAACCATCGGTACGCTGATGTGGTAGCCGCGCTCATTTAAGTGGTCGCTTGAGCGAGCTACGATGAAGGAGACGGCGGCCCCGAATAAGTATGGAGGGGCCGTCAGAACCAGCGTGGTGGTGCGGGTGCCAAGGTGCATGGAGCTGACGATACTATAGTTGATTGGGATCAGCCATCGGACTCTTTGAACTCGTTGGTAGAGGATACTCACGTTGGGAAGAAGTTGTTGAAGCCGTACGCGGTGTGATTTGCGCATAGGATAATAACCTGGAACTATTCAGCAAAGTACTTGTTGAAGATCGTACACGAAACTCACAAATATCCACGTGCGGATGTCTTTCACAGCAAGAAGCAGCCCATGCCATATGGACCGGTCGGCTTCAGGTACGGAGACCCGATCTAAAGCGATACGTTGCTGTGCAAGCTCGAGTTCGTCAGCACTAAACAGCCATTTCCCACTCCCCGTCTGGGAATCGGGGAAATCGGGCAAAAGAGCGAAGGCACATATGGCGGCAAGTGCACTTCCGGCGCCCTCAATGATGAACAGCCACTGCCATCCATGCAGACCCGCCTTGTCAGATAGACCAGAGAAGATGCCAGCGGCAATTAGTCCGGAGAACGCCGTAGCTAAAACCAGACCTGAGTAAAGCACTGCGGTTCTGAGAGCAAGTTCTTTGCTGGTGTACCAAGCCGATAGCATGAAGAACGCCTTCACGATGATCATGTTAGCAGAAGAAAAAGCTCTGATTCCTTCAAAGTTCTGCATACCCCTGGAAAGAAAGGGGCCTCTACAATGCCGAGGAAGAATCGCACCGCGATCAAGCCTGAGTAGTTGCGGACACCGGCCGTGGCTGCCGATATAGCCGACCAGACGATGACACAGGATGGTAGATACAGACTCGGACGAACTCGTGTGAGGATCATGTTGGAAGGAAGTTGAGCAAGCATGTAGCCGACGTTAAGAATTGATACGGCGACATTGAATTGAGTACCATGTAGGCCAAGGTCTTCTTCAAAGTTGTCAAGACGGGCTTGTCTGCTTTAATTAGCAAAAGTTCTAGCAGTTAGATGGATGAGTGATTGTGACTTACGCGATGTTGTTTCTGTCGAGGTAGTTGAACATGTATAGAACCCAGACTACGGGTAACAAGGTCATGTCCAGTTTGCGGACGACACGGCGTTCGGCTGCTTTCCATTCATGGCTCTCATGATAACCGAAGGAACTATGTCGGTGCTTGCTCTTCTGGCCTGGGCTCGTTGAAGATGCCTTGAGTTCGAAAGACTCGCCTTCCTCAATATGAGCACTAGAGGGTTCCGTGATGTTGTTCTTCACAGATGTCATCATTTTGAAAGCTGTAGCCAAGCTGTCAAAACTCATGAAAGATTCTCGAACTGAGAGAATATTGAAGAGCTTGACGACATTAGAGTGATGATAACCTTTTATGCACCACCCACGCTCTCACAAACATGGTCAGCTGGAAGATGACTCCCGGCACCACGTCTCATGCGGCCAAGTATCTGCAAGTACCCCAGATATGTAAACTCTTCCCCATGGGGAGATTCTGGAGACTTCCGAGAAGAGACTGACTTAGAATGTGTCTTCCTATCGGCGCTCAGTTCCGATGCGGGGAGGCCGATCGGGGGCCATATGTACGCTGCAAGTCCGATCGGCGATGAATGAGACCGGTCCGGACTTTATCTACGTAACTCTCAGAATACAAGAAGCACTACAAGAGTCACTGGCTCAAGGTGTAGTTTAAATAGGCTCTACAAATGAACAGGGTCATTTGACTGTTATCAACTTTCATTCCGCTCATCCAGACTGCTAGAGCCTGCCTACCGCCTTGAGCTTCATTGTCTTCATTACCAATCCGGGCAACCTATCCTAATCACCATGGGCTCCGTTCCCGTTGATCAAAAAGCCACATCTGGTGCATCTGCCGGTGCCAGGTTGAGACAAATTCTAGAGCGTGATGAGATTCTCATTGCTCCCGGCGTGTATGAGGGCTACAGCGCCCGTATCGCCCACGAAGTCGGCTTCGACTGCATCTACATGGTATTCAAGCAATCTCTTCGGGGCAGCCCTTATTTGAACCCAGATTTCTAACGAATCGTATCCAGACGGGAGCTGGGACATGCGCCTCCAAACTCGGGCAGCCTGACCTCGGCTTCGCATCTCTCAACGACATGCGCGAACACGCAGAAATGATTGCGAACCTCAACCCGTCAGTGCCTCTTATAGCGGATGCCGACACAGGATACGGCGGCCCAAATATGGTCGCACGTACCATCGCACAATACCATCGCTCAGGCATCGCTGGCCTTCACATCGAAGACCAAGTCCAAACCAAGCGCTGTGGGCATCTAGGCGGCAAGGCGGTAGTTGACATTGAAACGTTCCGACAACGTATCGCAGCTGCTGCGTACGAGAAGAAGCGCCTAAGCTCAGACATCGTCATCATTGCAAGGACCGACGCACTCCAAACCCATGGCTTCGATGAGGCTGTACACAGGCTCAAGGTTGCCGCTTCAGCGGGAGCCGATGTCGGATTTCTGGAAGGAGTTACAACAGCCGAGGAAGCAAGAGAGGTCTGTAAAAGGATGGCGCCTACTCCTATGCTACTCAATATGGTGGAACATGGTGCCACACCGTCATGGACCCCGGCTGAAGCCCAAGAGCTCGGCTTCAAAGTCATCATCTACCCATTCGCGTCCATCGCTCCGGCATACCAGGCAATCAAGGATGTCTTTGTGAAAATCAAGAAAACCGGAAACACAGGACTGGAGAAGGAGTTCACCCCGAAGAAACTATTTACCATCGTCGGATTGGAGGAAGCTATGGCTGTCGATACGGCAGCGGGTGGAAACTTTTACAACAAGGTGTAGTCTGGTGGGTCCTTCGACGCAAGGCGCCAGCGCATGTCTGCTTCATCCACAGGCCATTCATCTCTACTGGCTCGAGGCAAGATAATATGTAGAATAGAAACTTCTATCATCATTGGAACCAAAATCAAGACGGTCTGTTTCCGGGATGACGTCGATGATGTGTTTGCCCACAAAGGTACCCCGCGCCATGTTGGTCATCCTACGCTAGCCATCTGCACCCAGCTCCGATCGGAATTCCGATCGGCACCAACCTGGCTCCCCTCCTTTCTCTCCTCAATTTATCGCCCTCATCGCCATATCGGCCAGCTTCCGTATCGGCCTTGAGAATGTTTTCCAAGATTCTCATCTCGGAACATTGAATGGATAGCGCAAGGACCGCCACATCCCAGGGGGATGATTGTTCATCTTCTAGGACGACACGATCTCGGTCTGGTGTTACTTCCGTAAATGCGTCGGAGAAGACACCTGGCGACGTCGCATCACGAAGGAAGGCTTGTAATCAATGCAAGCAGCAGAAGGTCAGTGTTTGCTGGATCTCGTTGGCGGCTTATTGGCTGGGCTAACTTTGATACATACCTAGCTTCGTTGTGAATATGTGTCTTACGAATCACGCGATCAGATGCAAATTAGATGCCGGCGCTGTCACAGGCTAGACCTCGAATGCAAGATTGAAGAGGGGTTCAGAAGAACCAGAAAGAGACGGTAGGACAACCGTTGCAATACCCCCGACCAAGAAAGCGGAACATGATGCTGACTAGGTATTGCTACGAGGATCAGGCGGTCCGCTGACTTGGAAGATGAAATTCATGAACTGAAAAGGCAGCTCAACGAAGCCCAGACACGGTCTTTAGCTATCTCTCATGCGTCCTCTGGCGAGGAAGCTGTAGCAGAATGGACGATGACAACAGAAATGAACAGACGACACCTTGATTCCAGTTCGAACAATACCATCATAGCCTACCAAGATGACTCTACGTTGCAAGTTGCACCACTTTCAGGAAGCATCGATGCGATTGAATCCCCGGGGGGAGACACAATCACCACAGAACAGTCTCGGGCTCCAGGGCTGACAACGAGACCCGAGATTGACCAACAGACACCACGCCGACTACCTCGAGGGTCTTTCAATGTGCCTCGTCCACGGGCTTTGGGCAATGCCGTACTCTCTGTGGAAGAGATTGAAGACCTATTCCAAATGTGAGTATTGAAGGTTCATCCAGTTGCAAAACTTTGCCAGAATGATAAAGCCCTTATTCTAATACCTAGAACAGTTTCAAGACATATTATCATCCCTTTCTGCCCTTGATAGATACAATGAGAACGCCACATGAATACTACGAACTCTCTGGACTCCTTTTCTGGGTAATTATATCCATCGCTGCCAGACGACTCAAGTCACAGCCAACACTGCTGCCGAAGCTGGCTCGTAAAGTGACCGACCTGCTCTGGAGAACTGTGCGAACTACACCATATTCTGTGTATGTCGTTCAGGCTATTGCGTTGCTGTGCACATGGCCATTCCCGACAAGCAGCAGTACATCAGATCCGACATTCGTGTTGACGGGCTTGATGATTCAGATGGGCGTACAGATGGGTCTCAACCGTCCTGTTGACGCACAGGACTTCTCGAAAGCGCCCCTGGAACTGACTGATACGGAGCTTGCTGAGTGGACAAGGACGTGGGAAGCATGTATGATTATCTCTCAAAGGTCAGTGCATGTGCCGGTCAAGCAAAGATTGACTAAGATTGGCCATTTGATCTGCATAGACATACTGAATTTTTACTCACCAGTGCGACTATTGGGTGCGGCTTACAAACACCCTTGCGGCAGTACGGCTCAGATATATCGCAAGGCGATGGGATACGAAACAATATAGAAAGCGCTGTTGACAACGCCAATTTCAGATACAACCTCATGATTGAGACATTTCGAAGTCGAGTCACCATGGCTTTGATGGACCAACCACGAGATGCCAGGCATCAGCCGGCTACTCGAGAACGACTCATTCTATATCGGCTTTTAAACAAAGAGATCACTGAAATTGAGGGCAAGAACTTGAACATCTCAAATGCGACTGGTCAGTATAATACGCAATTCCAGGGACCCCAGCTGACATATCGAATAGAAGTAAAGAAGTGGCATTCCACGGCGGCGCGGCTTCATCTGCACGCATTCTATCTTTTCGACCATGCTTCATCTGAGGGCTATGAAGAGCGCATCTGTGCCCTCTACGTCACAGCGTCTTCTTTGATCGACTCAAGTCGGATGCTAGACGAGCGCGAAGTTCAATTCTTCGACTATTGCCCATTTTTCTGTTATCAGATCTTCGTATGTGCATCCATGATTGTCCTCAGGATTGCATCGAACGGCCACTTCCGCTCGTTGGTTGATACAACCGAGGGAATGAAGCTTGTTGAAGCATCCATCGCAGCTCTGAGGAAGATGAGCGTGGTCAACAACGATCTGCCAGCCCGTTTAGGCGATGTCATCGGGTTCTTTTGCGCCTTGCCCGATCCTACCAAAATCGGTGGCACGTCAGTCGAGGATATCCAACTGAAGCAGGTTCGAAATCGGCTGAGCGTTAGTGTCGTACATGATTGTCTCGTAACTTGGCGGAGACACTTTATGGCGGAGACAGAGGGCTCTGCTCAACGCCAGCAAGGTGGCGGGTTGAGTGCGAGTAGTTTTAGAACACCCGTGGGCGATTCTCCCTATCTAGGTGGACTATCCAGTATCGGAGACGCGCAAAACATGTTTGGGCTGGACTTTTCATTTGATAACTGGGATTTCTCGGTCTAATAGGAGTTCTAGTCTGTTTCTTACGTCGTCTGCCCAATAACCCTGATGTCTCACGCAGCGATTCCATCTGTTGCAGGCGGCCCCTTGTAAACTGGTGTGGGGGATATCAGTATAATTTACGCAAAGTTTAGATGCCAGGAATAACGAACCTTTCCGTGCATGAACCCGGTACCATATGGCGAATAGCACGGCGAAACCAACGAAGACCACACTAGCGTAATTCATTGAGACTGCCGTGACTGGCAGCGCAGTGGGCATACTGAACAAGACCGTTTGGAAGAAGATCCAAGCAATAGCAATGCAGTTGACGAGCGTGCCGATCTTTGGTCCACAGGTATAACGAGCCCCATTGACCTCTTTACGTCCATGCATCAAGCTGATGAGGATGGGGATGAGGTAGCTAATTTCCAGGGCCATCACACCAACGGACACGAAAGCTGTGAACGCCGAAGTGCTTCCGATGTTGATGAGACCAAGCAGCATTTCGACAATAGTGACTAGGATGACGGCGTTGACGGGAACCCCCAACTTTGCGTCGACTTTGGACCACAGGTGAGCACCTGGGATGGCGTTGTCTCGAGCAAATGCCCAGGTGCAACGAGATGCGGCGACTGTGATACTCAGACTGCAACCGATTGTGACAATCAAAACGAGAACCATGAGCCCAAGACCGCCACCGGGGGTGCCCATGGCGGCGCTGAAAACAACTGGCAAGGCCTGGCCGTAAGGGGAGGCAATGATCTGATCCAGTGGGGCCAAGGTAAAGCAGATAGGCAGGATGAAGAACAACCCCGCCACGCCTTGAATAGGGACGGTAAGTCCGATGGCCTTGGGCACTCTGACGGATGGATCTTTGCACTCCTCAGCCATGGCCGAGATCATGCCAACAGCGCAGAAGACGTATGCCGAGGGCAAGAGACCGATGAAGAACGTAAAGTGCTCCCAGCCAGAGAAGGTCTCTTCGTAGTGGCCTAGAGCATAGGCGGCATCGTGACGGCCTGCTTTTGCCTGGACTGAGAGTGCGATCAAGACGACGAAGATAGTCACCCCAATGAACCCCGAACAGAATGCATCCACAGTCGAGAGCCATCGATTGCAGAAGATGACCACCACCGCCGTAAATATCGTCAGACCGTAGAATATGAGAAGAAGCTGCCATGACGTTGCGACCCAAGTCGGCTCCATCATGGTGATTGTTCCGGCGAGGAGTGATGCAAAGCCGAAGTTGACGGAGAGCGTGATGGTCCAGTTGGCAATCAACCAGGTCCAGCCAGTGACGAAAGAAAGAGCTGCCTTGCCTCTTGATGCAACTTGGAAGGACCAGTAGTACGGACCGGCCGAGGTTGGATATCTAGAAGCCAATTCCGCTACTGATAAAGCGACACATTGGCTGAGGAGGGCGACGACTATCCAGCCAACAAAAAGGGCTAACGGGCCACCGCCGTAGATGACATTGATGAGGGGACCTCCAAGTCCGTATGGTATCGAGCAGATGGCGAACGACTGGAAAAGAAGCGTGCGCGTAGATCGGTTTCGGTGCAGATTGGATGGCTCGTAGCCCAATTGCTCCAGTGTCTCGACATCACCCGCAGCGACGCTGTGTAATGTGCCACTCCGAGACGACCTCCTTCCATTACTCGTCGGCTTCGTTTTCACCTCGGGCTGGAAGTCCTCATATTCGGTTTTCGCCATCTTGTCTTGTCGTTGAATTCGCGAAGATGTGCGACGAAGATAGAGTTTCACGGCCTCACGTCTGAACTACCACGGGAGCCGGCCAATTAATAGCATTCGGGAAACCATGCTGAGGTCACAGCTTGTGACATCCCGTGCCATACTCTGGAATATGCCTGTAAGACAGGCTGCCCTCGAGGGCGGACCAAAAGCTTGTCTGATAACGCTGGCCTATCTGTTCCCTAGAAACAACCTAGCTTCATGTCACCACATCCCAGTCACCTTTTCCACAACAAGCTAGCTGCCGATAACAGAAGCTTTTTCGCGACACCCCATCGACCACTCATATCCATCTTCCAGAGACATCTCACATCCGAGTGGATGCCAAGGGTGCCAAGGCGGGGTAGCAAGGGACGGAGCTGTTTGAACAGACGCGCAGAGGCAGGGAAGGTGGCTGGTCCGGGCGAGGACAATTCTTCGGACGGCCAGAGTGGTCGTGTATTTTGACCGAAATAGGTAGTGGTATCCCCGTATTTCCCCTGACGGCATGGCCGCCATTGGAGTTATGATATTTAACATGGCGATCATTATTGTTTTCTGCGAGTCTGATTCGCCGAAGCTGGGGTGTCCGCGGCTGGGGTGTCTGATATCCGTTAGATTTCGCGATAAGGGACGAGTTGCTTAAGTTGGGGACCCGGCGATAAGGCCAAGACATACAGCTTCGGCAAAGCATCCTATGGTACATCCTGCAGATGCAGACGAAGGTCCACGTGATTTTGGTCGGAATAAAGAAAAAAGGCCTGCTGCTCTACTTGCGTCTTGATCATAATATCTGACCGGCTCTGGACTTCATCTTTAGACCTCGACAAGCTACTTTTAAACTTCACGCCCAGCCTCTTGGGTTAGCTTTGATCCTTTACGGAGGAAAATATTCGGCATTGGGTACACCTGGGAAGATTCCATCCCCAATATTTTTATCTATATACGCATTGCAACCGAGGATGAATTGAGTCACTGCCGCTTGACGGTGTATAGACCATCCAGAGCAAAGAAGGTAGAAGGAAAGTGCTTGGCATGGTCGATCGTCGGGCTGACTGACATCGATCATGGAGTTAAACGTAGCTTGGCATGCTTTATCCCTAATGGAAAATCATCCAGCTCAGCTACTGACGACTCTCTTCAGAAACACATAGGCAGCGACGGTGCACGCGTCGAGGCGTGCGGAAATTGGTTCCACGCCTTGGATTGATGCGAAATAAAAGACACGATAAATATGGACTCAAAGATCAGAAGTAAGAGACAAAGTGACACATCATTTCATAGGGTTGCCCAAATTCAATGAATAACTATATACGTGAAGCTTTATAATACCCACGTTCCCCCTTCCAACAACCTCATAAGATCGTACCGTTTCTTCGCTGATCTTCCCTTGTAATCCGCTACTTATTACTCCCCCCCTATCCAGGTATCCGAAAAAGAATCGGTCGACGTATTTACGCAGCACACTTATCAGCATATCTCAACCCGTGGCCAAACCTGAAAACAGGGTCCTTCGTATCATAAGGAACATCTTCGAAAGCCTCCTCAACAGCCTCCATAGATCGCGGAAGGTCGAAGGGTAGCTTTCCTTCCGGAGAGCTAATACCGAAGATGACGTCCAGGAATGCTTCGGTTCCACTACCGAAGCTTCCAAGGACTGCCGAAGCAGCATCGACGACTTCAGGAATAGCCGCCGGCCGATCCAGGATGACATCCACAATGGTGGGGACCGCTGAGTAGATGGCAGCCTGTCGTGCTTTCTCCGTGGCGTTGAACTCAAGGGAGCCGGCGTGGTAGTTGGCTTCAAATCCTCCACTGCGAGGCTCGTAGGGGGCGTTGACGCGGATCAGCGCATAGTCGGCCTCTTCAGGCGTGTCAACAACGGTCAGGTTGCGAGCCTCGATGAATGTGGCGTTGAAACCTTCGATGTAGAACCTAGTCTCTGCGTTGACGGCCTTGAGCGGCAAGATGTCGTTGTTGTTGGTGAGAAGTGTGTAGGCCTTGCGCTGAGCTTCATTGCCAAGGCGAGCAAAGTAGTCATTGCCCACTACTCTCGAAGCGGCCTCGGGGTCCACAAAAGGGTTGTCGAAGAGGCCGAGGATGAATTTCTCGCGAAGCAGACGACGAACGGAGACGTCGAGACGCTCTTCGGCGACGATACCCTCATTTACCAACTGGATGATGAGTTCAGGGCGCTGCTCGCCGCCAAACTGATCACAGCCGGCGTCGAGAATACGAGCTGCGCGCTCAAGCTCGGTCGTGTTCTCGACGCCCCAGGCACGAGCTGGCATGTCTTGGCCGCGGATCACAGTATCAGTGATGAGTCCCCAGTCAGTGACCACAATTCCATTGAAGCCAAGTTGTTGTCTCAGAAGATCTGTAACAATCTGCTTGTTGAAAGAGAAGCCGACAGGGTCATATTGAGTTTCAATTGGGCGGGAGTAGTACGGCATCATCTGTCTCGCGCCTGCGGCGATCGCAGCTTTGAATGGGATGAGATGATACTCAAGATTGTTGCCGGGATAAGTCTGGTTCTTGCCGTAGGTGAAGTGAGAGTCTTCGCCATTCTCCATCGGTCCGCCTCCAGGGAAGTGCTTTGTCACTGTCGTAACAGAGTGAGGTCCCAAAGTCTCTCCCTGGAAGCCCTTAATGTAGGCAACAATGAGCTCGCTGGTCAAAGTTGCGTTCTCACCCCAGGTATTTCCGAGACGTGCCCATCGTGGTTCAGTGGCTAGATCAACCTGAGGATGCAACGCGGACCTGATGCCAACGGCGATGTACTCCTCTCGCGCGATCTCGGCGAACTTCTTCACCAGCTCAGCGTCTCGGAGAGCAGCGAGCCCAAGAGTCTCAGGCCATTGGGAGAAAACGCCAGCTTGGAAGCCGGTTCCAATGTTCTCAGTGAAGTGGTGCCTTGGGTCTGTCGACAGCGTGACAGGGATACCCAAGCGGGTGTCCAAAGCGCGCTGCTGAACGAGGTTGACGAACTCGGCAACCTGCTTGGCGTCGGTAATATCTCCGACGAGGTTGAAGTGAGTCATGTGCTTGTCATCGATCATATTGTCGGTGCTGTTGCGGCGTGCGGCCTCATCGCCTTCGTCAAGGGTGCCATTGGGTCCTTGGTAGAGCTGAGTTTGGAAAAGCTGACCGGCCTTTTCTTCCAATGTCATGCGCTGGACGAGATCTTCCACTCGAGCTTCGACGCAATAAGAAGAGTTCCTGTAAATAGGGAGAGAGTCATCACGATGAGTGAGCCAAGGGTATTGTGCAGTGGGGTTGCTGTTGACGCCCAGTGGCAGCAGTGCCAAGGCAAGTGTCGTTAAGTCGGACTTCATATCTTGACTGGCCTCCCACAGGCGTATTAACGAGGTTCAATGGAGACTGAGATATTGAGGTGAGTGGCCATGCTGATGAACCTCCAGAAGAGCAGCAGGTATTTATGCCAGAGACTGCCTCCATGGCTGCAACCTTCACCATTGGCTGACAAACTTCGAGTCCTTGAGTCTGGGGGCTGCAAGACCAGTAAGGTGGGAATCACGAAGGAATTAGGAAAGGCGACTCTTGGCAACATATATTACGGCCTTGCGTCGGTCCAAATAACTGGAGTGATGACGCTGGAATGGC
Source organism: Colletotrichum chrysophilum (assembly GCF_026319265.1). Classification (NCBI taxonomy): domain Eukaryota; kingdom Fungi; phylum Ascomycota; class Sordariomycetes; order Glomerellales; family Glomerellaceae; genus Colletotrichum; species Colletotrichum chrysophilum. The sequence goes on along the minus strand of NW_026517476.1, from coordinate 24,610 downwards.
TGAAGAGGGGTTCAATACATGTAGGAGGTGGTGATGCCCCCATAACAATGGAGGGGCACCTCGGAAGTCGGGGGCAGGCCAGCGCGACAATGGCAGAATCCCGAGCCGGTAGCGACAGTGGCTTCCTGTATGAGAACAGACTTCTGGCTGTCAAGCGATGACCTATGGTAATCACACGACGGTCCGCTCTTCGCGATGCTGAGAAATCTGTAGTTGACTTCATCACTAATGCCAACCTCCGTTGTACGACTTTCGGAAAACACTGTGTTCCTGACGTTCGTGATCTAGGGTACAGAGTATGACCATAACTGAACTTTCTCCTAACGACATGAGGTGACAGTGAGGCAAACACGCTCTTCATACAGGGATATCGTCTGCCGACCGGAGCTGTCGGCATATGTTCGGGTCACCAGCAGAACGGAACACATGCGGGGACCCCAGAGCCTTAGATTGCTCCACATTAGGGCACAGACTTGACCATAAATCGACCTCGCCGATGATGCTATGCTGGGGTGACAGCCTGGAAAGTGCTTGGAATTACTGAGCTGGGGCTTTGAGTCGGCCCTACCTCGAGGATGGCGGGTCCTCAAGCAGGTTACCTGGTATCCTCCCCCGCAATCCGAAGCTCGCATTCACGAAGACTCATGTCTAGTCCGTGAGTGGAATGCTACTCATCACCTCAGCTCACGGTGTCTGGACTCTCGGGACGAACAAAAGCACGAGACTTGTGGTGTTGTGACAGTGGATGTTGCGGGGAAGCGGGGATCAGTTGCCCTTTGGTAAACCGGGTTGGTGGTCACCTGTCAATCCTACATCGACGGCTCCACGTTCGGCACATGTTAAATGCTTGGCATCTCCAACTTTTCCGCTCACCGCTTGGCTATTATGCTCACCATTTCAATTCATGACATTGTAATTGCTTACAATCAGGTTCCCTTTCGGCAGTCCCGGTGGGGGACCGGCCCCACGCTGGAGGCCTGCTCGTAACTTGTCGAACACGAGGAGTTGGAGAGAAGAGAATCTGACCAAGCCGCCGAGGTTTTGCCATTCAACCCTTCCAAATCATCGATTCCTGCGAGTGGCCTTCGCTAATGTTTAGGAAGAAGCTTGGCGGAATGGTGAAAACAGTTGCGTGTTTTCCGGTCGACGTCATACTGCCCACGTCTTCGTTCCAACACACCGGCGTAAGCGGATCAGCTGATGCAAAGTCTTCTAAAGATATGATCAACGTTGAACTTTCTGATAGGGTAGATTGAGGATGCTGCGATTGAGTTGAACCAAGGTACTCAACAGTAGGATGCGAAGTTCTGATGTCAGTGGATGTGTGATGGGGGATCTGGAGACCAACAGGCATCGATAAAATCCAGACCTTGATTTGTGTTGAGGATTCTCATCGTGGCACTGGTCAAGGGGAGAGCAGCTAACGGCCGGAGTTTTGGCCAATACCCGGGCACCGTTCCGACGGGTCCGGACCGGAAATCGGAGGGTGTGGGCCTGCTGGCAGATCTCATCACGGTTATCTCCCCGGTGAACCCAATTTGCCCGAGGCAGCTGGGCTAGAATATTTACACAAGGAAGCATATGATCCGCGCTGAATATTCCGTAATCTCAGTTGATCTCATGCAGAAACGTTCATTTCACATGGTATGCTTTCAGACTTTCTGAGACCTCCGCGTCTCCCTGACTCCAAGTTTCGCGATAGCTTAACGTACACCACCTTAAGATCTCGACCAATCACAAATAGCAAAACAATATGTTCCGGCGCTTTTACACGTCCTGCAACGCAAAAGTCAAAGCTCACGGAAGTCTATCTATCAGACGAATCCCAGGGCACGGCTCCACAGTTCCTCCGACGGATGACTTTGCTGCTTAAGCATGAAGTATTTGAGGAAGAGGAAAGATGGAGGCAGTCGTACAAGACCCTACACAAGCTCTGAAGCAAGACCACGACGACAGCAATCACATTTCAACACTCACGCATTGAACTTTCTTCTCGAGACTTGACTACGACCACGACGACGGCTTCTAATATCTCGCTCAACAGGATACCAAGGACAGATTTCGAACGCCAAATCCTATTAATATGGCATCGCAATCGAATGGGAGTAGGGCTGCAGAGGCCTTCTTGCGCTCAGCTGATGACCTGAAAGCATCACTCGCTGATATGAGCGAAGACGACCGCATGAGAATCGTGCTCAGGATGTATGAACTCATGATTGACGTCGAGTCGCCGTGGGACACATACATGAGGCTTTATCTCAGTGAAGCAAGTTCCCTTTAAAAGGGTTGGCCTTTTTGTATACGACGTTCTTACTGCTGACTGGCCTGCGCAGCCGTCCGTTCTAGCTGCATTGGAAACATTTGAAAGCCTGCAACTCTTCGAGAAATGGAACGAGAATGGCAATAGACCGGCGACAGAGACAGAGCTCGCTCAATGGGTCGCAACTCCATGTGACCCCGCACTACTTCGTGAGCACCCTACGGCAACTTCCTCGTCTCTTCATGTACTGACAGTTTTAGGCCGTCTGCTTCGTCTCTTGGCTGCCAACCGTCTTATCAAAATCACCAATACTGGAAAATTCGAACCCACTCCCTTTTTTGCACAACTGGCGGACAATAATTACAAGCACATGCTTCATTTCCAGTATTTCTCCCTGATACACTCATAGCTCAATCAAGGGGGACTGATGTTTCATAGTCACAAATTCACGGTGCCAATGCTGCACCACATGCCAATGTTTCTCAAAAAGACAAACTTTGTCAATCCAACACGCAGTCGCGACACGATGTTCGACTCCGCATTCAACTGGGAAGGTGGTCTTTTTGGTTACCTTGAGAAGTACCCTGAGGAGGGGAAGGGGTTCAACGTCGTCCAGAAGCTTTCGACGTCAAGTCAAGCCAGATGGACTTCTGTCTACCCTTGCCACACCCTCTTGGATTCCGACCCAAACCTGCCGCTTCTTGTCGATGTGGGAGGTAGTATTGGCCAAGATCTCAAGCCGTTCGTGGAGAAATATCCAGAGACAGCGTCGAGGCTGTACTTGCAAGACCTCCCGTCCGTCATTGCAGATGAGGAAGCCTGCCAGGTCAAGGGGATCAACAAACTTGCGTATGACTTCTTCAAACCTCAACCAATCAAGCGTAAGTCCGAACGAATGTTCATTTGAATGCGGCCTCAGGTCACTGATTTTGTGGTAGATGCGCGGGCGTATTACATGCACCATATTCTCCACGATTGGCCTGACAAAGTCGTCCTCAAAATTCTCGAGAACCAAAAGGCTGCCATGAAGCCAGGGTACAGCAAGATCCTGATTCATGACCATGTGTTAGATGACAGCAGGCCTGTGCATCCTCATGCTGCGAGTTACGACATCACTATGATGGCGTTTGGTTCTGCCAAGGAGCGCACGGAGAGAGAGTGGCGCGAGCTGATCGAGTCAATTGGATTGAAGATTGTTAAGATATGGGGTTCACCGTCATCGGTACAAGGGATTCTTGAGGTCGAGCTTATGGAAGGAGCGGCAAAGCTTTAATGTGATTGGTGGAGATGTCTACTGGCTGGTGAACTCGCAATATCTCTGCCTGATCAATTTATCCTGTTACGCCCCTTGATATCCCCTCTTCACTCGTCGCTACCCCGAGATGTGCTTCTCCTGAAAGATTTAGTCTTGCTCACCAAGAAAATCGTCCAGGCGCACTCTAGTCGCCTCATTCATATGTGCAACACCGCCATGGTTGCTGGGGATCTGTAGAGCGACATGAAGCGAAGCCACAGGGAAAGCGTCGTGCTCCTCGCCAGGGCGAATTTGGCGAATAACACGGGCAGGTACTCCGGCAGCAACGGATCTAGGAGGAATGTCACTGCGTACAACGCTGCCAGCGGCAATCGTCGAACTAGCCCCGATCTTGACGCCACCCCTATGATGAGTTAGCTTTGAATCCGAATCACTGCTAGCAGCCATGGCAGAGGTTTCAACTCACAAAATAGTTACATTTCCTCCAATCCAGCAGCCATCCTCGATGGTGACTGGCTTTCCAAAGCTGACTCTGGGATGTGTGTCCGAGTTGAGGTTGTGTCCGACGCTGTAGATATTACTGACATGAGGGCCGAGGGAACAATGTTTACCAATACGAACGTCGGCAACAGGAGTATCAAGAATGGTGCAGTTATGGTTGATGAAGGTGTCCGCAGCAATGTGAACACGGAGGTCGTAGTCAATTCTGATCGGTCCTTTGACGGACGGGGTGGGGAAATCGTTGGCAGAGCTGACTGGTGTGCCGGCACTTGAGGTAGGAGCTACGATCCTAGTCGAAGAATGGTCAGTGTTATCCCATACAATGCCATGTCGCATGTGAATTGATTCTCCTGCAAGTAGGACAATAATAACACGATAATCTGGGACTACTCACTTGCGCCAAGCTGCTGACTTTTCCTCGGGGGTTGCATTACTCGGAAGATTGTTGAACTCCCCGCAGGCTTTCGCGCATCTGGCCAAGGCGTTCCAAAAGTCCTTCTGTCTGACCGGATACGATATACCGTCGCGGTATGCGGAGATCTCTTTGGCCCTGGGTTGAGTCATGATGATGGAATAGGGAGGCTGATAAATCTTGGTTAGGGATGTGTTTTGTGTTTTAAGTGTCAATTGAGGCTCTTGTGGATGTGGAGAACGAGTAGCCCGACGAATGAAGATGCCGATAGGTCATTTAAGTAGTAACTTTCGCTCGAAATTCTCGGCGACAGGTTTATTGATCAGTGAATTGAAGCTACAAGTGAATTTGGTGTCAAACACAGCGTCGTAAGGGATGTGAGATTCACCAAAGACGCCTAGCCATAGTAACGCATTGATCACAAGTAGCTTTGATGATTTAAATAGAAATAGAATATCCTGTGTTTATCCTAATGGCACAGACCATAAACCTCAAGTCAAGATTCTCCGATTGCCTTCCGACAAAGAATCTCAAGGAAATCTCTTTTCCCATTCAAGAGCAGCGATCATAAAGACTCCAGCGCCTCGAAGGTCGTTCTGGCGAAGGCCAATGCTCGAGTAGTACTGGTCAAATATCAGTCTCTCTGTTCCGAAGACGGTTGAAAAGAGTGTTCTTACTTCAAAGGTGGCATTGCTTCCCAGACTCCCTACCATGACTGTGCCTTGCCAGTTGATCGAGCCATTGTCATTGTGGGTGACGAACATATCCACCATACCGTTCCACGCTTTCTTCGCGACATCCAAATAATCCGCTTCAGAAAGATATCCCAGGTTGAGTCCTTTGAGCCAACCGAAGGTGAACATGACGCTTGCGCTGCTCTCGATGTAGTTCCCCTCGACGTCCTCGTAGCGCTTTTCCATCACGTTCCACCAACCACCGGACTCGTCTTGGGCGCCTTTGAGACCTTGTGCCAATCCTTTGAAATATCCTAGAAGTCTTTGTCGCCCGGGATGCTCTTCAGGGAGCAAGTCGATGACCTCGAGCAAAGCCATGAAGTACCATCCATCGGCACGGCCCCACACCAGCGGCGCAGCGCCAGTCTCGGGATCGGCCCACACAGCTTGCTTGCTCTCGTCGTACCCATGGACCAGCAGATTGTCATCTCGCCGAGTGCGCGCGTCGATGTTGTCAAACTGAAGTACGATATCGTCCCAAGCTGTTTGGTTATCTGGCTGGAATAACGACACATACTTCGCATAGAAGGTATCGGCCATGTAGATGCCGTCGAGCCACATCTGATTTGGATACACGACCTCGCGATGCCATAGGCCGCCTGTAGGTGTGCGCGGGTGGTTGTCCAGGGTTCTCTTGATTCCATCTGCAGCAATGCGATATTTTTCTTCTCCTGTTTTCTCGTACCAGTAAAGCGCGTTGTTGCCAAAGCGGTAGGGATCAAGACTGTAGCGCGAATAGTTGAAACCGTCAATGGTGCCATTGGGAAAGATCACCGCGTCGACTTGGGCTCGGTAGTAGTCGTAAATCGTCTGGTTCTTTGTATGCTCATATATAGCCTCGAAAGAAGTGTACAGAGTCGCCTGATCGTAGTGAAAACTTGGCTCAACTCCACGTCGGATCATTGAGTCGGTCATCCATGCAGAATACGGAGGATGATTGCAGGCTGGCGCGCCCGCACCCAGGCCTGCTGCCACAACGCCAACTACAAGCGCCGCATTGACAGACCTCATTTTTGGCAAGATGTATTGTCCTGACAGAAGTTGGTCTGTCTTCCAAAGAAACTGACACGACTTATTTGAATAGGAGATCTATTGATATTTACTCATTTTGGTGACCATTTAACAAGCTGGTTCGGTAATGCGCCTTGATGGCGATTATTCCGAACAACCCTGAGAATGCATCCATTTCACACCGAGTGAATGGGTCCTGGACGGACAAATTGGATCATCCTGCATTCTCTGGATGAATTTCGACCTAATAGTCGGTCTGAGTTGTGGAAAATTACATCCCGTGCCAAGATTGCCCCCGATCGGCTCCGCTGCGGCGCGGGGCAGATCTTGGCGACCGCGAGATGCTGCGGGGAGGTGGCATCCTCATGGGAAGTCGAATTGGCATGGAGGTCGCCGTTGGACGCTGTACTGTCTTTAGGCTATACTGCAATTCCGTATCCCGGGGCCTTGGTGCAAGTAGATCATCAGGAACTTCATCTTGTCGCTGCGGTGATCTCGGTTCCAGACGAAGGCAGGCAGGCTAAAGAAAAAAAAAAGAAAAAAAAAAGGAATCTTGAATTTCCTTCGAGTACTACATGTCCCTTTGTCCTCAAGGATGTGCGAGTGCTCTAGCCGCCTGTTCTCAAGCCTTATGGCCTTTCATTTCCTGCATCTGCTCTTGTCGCCTATTCCCTGGCAACAGTCTCCTCATAGGTGTCATACTTGTATTTGAACCCGGGATGATCAGATCTCAGTCCCTTCTGTCCGAGACCATAGATCTGCTCGCGGAATGTAGGCGCAGGAGCATCCGCCTGGATTGCTTCGGGCAATAGTCCCCGACTTCTCAGTTCAGGGACGAGATATTCAACGGCGTCTTCAAAACTGCCGGGAGTGATGACGTATCCGACATTGAAGCCATCGACATCGGCAATGTCAACCCACTCCTGAAAGACGTCCGCGACCTGGGCGGCTGTTCCAACTGGCATAGCTCCATTGCCACCGATTGCCGTGACGGTGCCCAAGTTGCGAGGTGTCAGCTTGGGGACATCGTCGCCGCGGTAGCGCAGATTGTACAATGAAGAGTGGATCCTTTGCAAATGGTTTGCGACATCCTTTTCCGTGAGCTCATGGTCAAGGTCGAACTTTGAAACATCGATGCCGGTCGTAGCTGAGAATTGAGCAAGACCTCCCTCGATCAAGACATACCTCAGGGCTTCTTCGTACTTGCGCTTGGCGTCTTCTTCGTCTTTTCCGATAATGGGAGTGATCATAGCGAAGACCTTGACAGAATAGGGATCGCGACCAGCAGCGATTGCGCCTTCACGGATAGCCTTGACTCGAGGTGCCACAACATGAGGTGACAGACCAGCGACGAAGATGCCTTCGGCATGGGTTGAGCCAAACTTAATTCCGGCTCTGTTACGCATAAGCTTGGTGTATCTAAAAAATCGTGATAGTGACTTACGGCGATGTTCCGGCTTGAAACAGAACTGGCGTGCGCTGGGGAGATGGGTCTGTCAAGAATGGCGCGTCGACGTGAAATTTGCCATGGTGGTGAATAGGTCTGATCTGAGAGTAGTCGGAGTAGATGCCGTTCTCTGCGTCTTCCTTCAAAGCTGTGTCTGACCATGAACCTTCCCATAGTCTGGATGCAACGTCAGCAAGAGCTCCTGAGTTGTAATCTGCTCATAGGTGCTCAGCAACTCACTTGTATAGCACACGGAGGTATTCATCCGCATTTTCATACCGAGTGTCGTGCTCTACAAGGGGCAATCCGACCTGTGCTACTTGTCAGCTTGACATGTTTGGCGACCTGCAACTAAAACCACTCACAGCCTTGGATGCGGACTCTTTCCAGCTAGTCACAATATTCCAGCCAAAACGGCCCTGAGTGAGATGATCGAGTGTTGCGAACCGCTTAGCAACAACATAAGCCTGCTCATACGAGGTAGACGTAGTAATCGCGAAGCCCAGATTCTTCGTCACCGCTGCCATTGCTGAGACAGGCTTTGGCCAGGAATCAACTTAAGTCAACTTGTAGGTTATCCGTGGGCTCACTCACGATGACAGGGTCGGCCATTGGCCATTGGGCCCCGGTCCTTACAGATGGCTCAGCGCTGCCCTTGTATCTGCAAGACTGGATTAAAACGGTGATCACCATAAACTTCCGGAATGGAAACACTTACGTGTCGTAGGGACCGAATGTGTCTGCTAGGAAAAGGCCTACGAAGCCCCCCTTATCCAAGAGCTTGGCTAGGTCGGTCCAGTAAGTGAGATCCCGGCGCTTATCCTTGGCCCGGTCCTTCGGGTTTCGCCACTGCCCGAATGACAGGTGGCCAACCGTGAACATATCGAAGGCATTGAGCAAAATTTGCTTTTTGGCTTTGGTGCCATTGCTTTCATTTTGGGCTTTTGATGAAGTCATCGTGGGTGAAGTTCAGCCGGCGGTAAGGTAAGCAGTCTAGGTGCAGCCAGGCGATGTGTTGAGAGCGGAATGGACGCGGCCACTGCAAGATACTTTGAGTGTCTACACCCAGTCTAGCTCAACCAATACCCCGAAAGGATTATTGTATTATACTGATCCTGTTGGTTTGCGTCATTGTGCCCGAGTCTTGCGTGAAGAATCCTTCCGACATATCACGCATAAGTCCCATGCTTTTCCCCAGCAGCCTGGAAGTCGGGTCCTGCATCGGACACGGAACCTAGCTTGGCGGCAAATATTCTCTAGACGTTGAATAACAAAAAGAAACAGTCACAATTGTGGCACGAAACAACGGGTTTTAGCCGGGTTGTGCTCAAAGTCGGAGCTGTTGCGACAGCGTGCGAGGTTGGCCGGATGGTGGCATGGTGGGCCGGGATTTCGCCATCCACTCTCGGCGTCCCTCAACGAATCAAGTGCAATCCCAGCACCTCACCAGTGGCACTTTAGACCTCCATGTAAGTATGAGCAGCTTATATCGCCATATGGACATCAAGCACATCATACATGCCACCCCCGAACCCCCGCTGATAAGGATGCGGGACGTCGGTAACACGCCGCAAGTAATGAACTTCTGCCCGGCATCGGGTATTCGATGGAGAATTTCCCATTGAAGATAAAGATGACTTGTCCACAGAAATTCACCGAGACATTGGGGGCCATTGCAGGACTGATCAGTACCGCACGATGAGCTCCACGATTCAGCCTGATGAGGTCCGAGTCGACCATGACGCGGCGGCAGCGACTCGGAAACAGGCCAATGCCACTGTCGCTCGATCGAATGCCGACAATCTTCGAGATGACCCTGAAGCTAGGGCAGCGTTCTTGTCAACGTTCTCAGCCGACGAAGAGCGCAGCGTTTTGAACAAGATCGACAAGAGGTTCTTGATTATTATTGGTTTCATGTACATGATCAAACAGGTATGTCGGCTGTGGGCTGAAGAAGTATTGGCACTCAACTGACTGAGGACAATGAAGATTGACCAAAGCAACGCGGCAAATGTTCGTGTTCTTCAGGTTGGCGAATCTCGAAACATCATGAAGGAGCTTAGTATGACTTCTGATCAATACAACTGGGTTGGGTCTATCTACGGAGTGAGTACATCATCCGAACACCCACATTACACCTCGTGCTTAAGACTAACACCTTCACGATTGCATATATCGTGTTTGAAGCACCAAGCAATCTTCTTCTCAAGCGCATGAGTCCGCATCTATGGCAATCTCGCATTTTCCTTACGTGGGGAATCATTACCGCATGCCATGCCGCGACACAGAATCGGCACCAGCTTTATGCGATGCGCTTTTTACTAGGGTAGGCACCAGCCCTTGAGTTTGACCTGCTCAACATAGACTGACTTAGTGCGACAGAATGTTCGAGGCGGGCATGTTTCCAGGAGTTATGGCCCAGCTATCCAGCTGGTACCGCACCGATGAAATCGGCAAGCCCGTGACTTGGTTCTTCGCGACCTCGAACCTTGCAGGCATCATCGGGTCTCTGCTCTGTTATGGCATCAGCTACATGAACGGCATCGGTGGCCTCAGCGCCTGGAGATGGGTATATCTACTCGAAGGGCTGGCGACGATCGTTTTCTCAGGCGCTGTGTTCTGGTACCTACCTGATTACCCAAAGTCTCCCCGAAGCGACCGATGGTTTACCAAACGCGAGCAAGAGTTCATTGAGGCTCGACTGCCAGAGAACGCGCCTCTCACCAACGATCCAGACTTTTCCAAAAAAGAGATCTTTGCGGTGCTGAAGACCCCACTCATTTGGTCCTTCATGTTGTCGCAAACATTGATCAACATTGGCGGATATGCGCTCACGTGGTATTTGCCGACGATTGTCACCAACCTGGGGTTCGTGGGTTTGCCGAAGAACCAGCTGCTCAACATTCCGCCAGCTGCAGCTGCCATCCTTGGTCTCATTTTCTCAGCCTGGTTCATGTCGAAGGCCTACATCGTCCGGCCCGCACTTATCATGTTCGTATCCCCCAGATCACTTCCAGGATATCAGAGCTAACGCACATCCAGGATCATCATGTCAGGCATGGTTGTCTGCTTCGTCCTCTTCTTCACAATTACCAACCGTTACGGAATCTACATAAGCTGCATCCTCGGGACGCTCTTCTATCAGTCATACTTCATTCCTTTCTGGGCATGGAGATCAGCCACACTGTCCGGGTCAACAGGCACCGCGTTCACTTTGGGGTTGCAATCGGGTATTGCGCAGCTTGGTGGTGTCATCGGCCCGCAGCTGTTCCAATCCAGGTTTGCATACAACGGGTACAAGACCAGCTTTGCGATCGCGGCCGCGACGACAATCGCGTCTTTTGTGGGTAATTTGTGGACCTGGTGGTTGACCCGAAACACTGAGTACGATGTGATGAGGGTAAGAAGAAAGATCTTGAAGGCTAGAAAGCTTGGAAGGGTCAACTTCGACGATGATATACGTATTTTTGAGGAAAGGCGATTTTATGATGGGATTAAGCGCAACGGCAGAGATGAAAGCGAAGCAAGCTCGCAGGCATGAGTCGAATTGGGGCCATTGCTCGTCCAGCCACGACCCCCACATGGAGGGTTAGACCTTAAGATAAGATCATCAGTCAAGGTAGTCAAGGTCTGTTCATAGTTAACTTATATAGACGTTGGCAATCTCATCAAATGATTGATAGCCTTCCTGTACAAACTTGAGTGATCGGAAGTCGACAAAAATAGCTGTTGCACACATACTGCTAGGTATCCCCTGCCGGTAAGATCGACCTCCACGTGGGATAAACGTTAGATAGAGTTCCAAAAGAGAAGATGACAGGCCTCTGACTGGTGGATCGAAGGCACTGTCAGACAGTTTTATGGGGCAGTTGCTCTCCAATCCGCAAACATCAAAAATCTCTCAACCACCTTTCTCATGCTAAAATAGCTCAGGCCCGCCCTGACTCAACAATTTCCGGTCATCCTCACTTTACACACTGCATCTCTCACCATGGCTCCGTCGGCAGCACTCGTACAACAGCTCCAGGGCGTCATTCCTCAGGAAGCACGCAAGTCTCTTCGCGACGAAGTAATTCCGGCGGTTTTGGGAGCTGTTTCAGACATTGCCAAGACGCTTCATGCCTCGCAACATGTCTCATTGGCAGGAACCGCGAATGCTTTCGGCGACGACCAGCTGAACGTCGATGTCGCTTCCGAGAATGTCATGCGCGCCGCGATTGCTGAGTGCCCGACGATACATACCGCAAGCAGTGAAGAGGATCCGGTGGAGAAGCCAGCAAGGATATTAACGAACGGCAATGCCGACGACACCCCGGCGTCTTCGGAAGAATACACCGTTGCTTTCGACCCCCTGGATGGTAGCTCTATTATTGCACCGAACTGGACCGTTGGAACAATCGTCGGAATCTGGGATGGACGCACTGCGGTCGGGCAGTCGCCACGGGAGAAGCAGATTGCTGCCGTGATGGGCGTCATCGGACCCCGGACTACAGCCATAGTTGCGCTCCGCATCCCGGGTGCCGAGGCTGCGTGCTTCGAGATCGGCTTCGGTCAGAGTGGAGTGGAGGACTGCGAGATTATTCGCACAGTTGTCAAGCTGGCAGAGGGTCCTTTCAAGACTCGCTACTTCGCGCCAGCTAACCTGCGCCATGCGGCGGATGATGAGAGATACGGTGCTCTCATCACACGGTTCATCCAGAAGAAGTATACGCTGAGATACTGCGGCGGTCTTGTCCCTGATATTGTGCATGCGCTTGTCAAAGGGCACGGTGTGTATGTTATGCCCGTGACTCCGGGAACGTTGCCGAAGTTGCGGTTCCTGTATGAGCTCTACCCGATCGCCCTGATCATGGAGGTCGCTGGTGGAAAGGCGATCGACCCGTCAGATGGAAAGCCCTTACTGGATAGGGTCTCGGTTGACTGCGATGGAAGAGCTGGGTTGATCTGCGGTACCGCGGAGGAGGTAGACATCGCGAAGGCTGCTCTCCTTGACTGAGCTGGAAATGTTCAAGATGTTGCGCGAAGGAGACTTGGGATTGGGACCTGGAACCAGATTGATAGATGCACAATGGACACCACACGGAATGTCACGACGAGAAACTTTATCTTTCTTTGCACAGTTCAGGTTGGTTATGCTACTCTGTCGATGAGAAGATGAACATTCTATTTTCTCTATTGACATATTCATCCTTGATCATTATGTTTCACTACGATTACAGGGCCTCCCTTTCCTACGTACAAAGGTTTGTGATATACAAGCTGGCCGCACAGAGACCAGCGAGGCCCAGCCCCTGGCGACCAGTGAGAAGAGAAATAGAGAAACAAAAGCCTACACTACATTCCACATTACACAAATCCTGTCCTACACTTAGAGGAAGACAAGCCCTCCTGCAACACCAAGAGCGAGACCCACGAAGGCAATCCCGGAAGCCGACCTGCTGGATCCAGCAACGACGACAGGGTGGGTGGGATGCTGGGACTCAGATGGCTTTGTAGGAGACCCGGGCGTGGGAGAGGGCTGCTCAGGATGGTTGCCAGAAGGCTGGGGAGGCTCAGGCGATGTCTCCTGAGGAGGCTTCACAGGAGTGTGCTCCGGAGGGCTGACGGGAGTTTGCTCAGGACCCTGAGGCGGGACATCCCCGGACTTGGATGGATGGGCCGAGGGCTGAACAGGAGGGCTCGCCGGTGGCTGCGCGGGCGGGGTGCCGGAAGGCTGCTGAGGAGGCTTGACGGGCGGCTGAGGCTTGGGGCATTGGTTGCCCTTGCACTCCTCGATGGGCTTGCACTCTTCGCCGTGACAATCATAGTGCTTGTTGTTGTTTTCGGGAGGGCAGGGCTCGTGCTTGCAATGGCCATCCTTGCAGACGTACTTTTTGTTGCACTCGTCACCGTGGCACTTCTCAGACTTGCACTTGTCGCCGTGGCAGACGATCTTCTCCTTGTTGCAGTTGTCGCCTTGGCACTTGTGGTACCGGCAGGAGTCACCCTTGCAGATGATGATCTTTCCGCAGTCGTTGCCGCTGCACTGGTTCGGCTGGCACTTTCCGTCGGCACAGAGGAGGCAGCGGCTGCAGTCTCCACCGTCGCAAGGCTTATCGTAGGCACAGTGATCTCCGTAGCAGACGAACGGGTTGTCGCAGTGCTTGCCGGTGCAAGGAGGGGAAGGGGGAGATGGAGGAGGATGATGGCATTTGCCGCCAGGGCAAGGAGTGGGAACGGGAGTCTCGGGGCAGTAGGTTGTGGTGATGGTTGTAAGGAACGTCGTGACAGCACCGCTGTGGCATGGCTTGACTCCAGGTGGGCAGGAGGTGATAGTGTGGGTGTAAGTGGCCGTGTATGTCGCCGTGATAGTGGAGGGAGGAACAGTCACCCAGATGCCGGTGGAGTTCGCAGCCGTAGTTGTGACTGTAAACTCGGTCCCAGTATGAATGGGAACAGTCGAAGAAATGACCCCGGTAGGACCAGGAATGATGGTGGTGTTCCACCCTGCAGAAGCTGTTCCATGTCCAGGCAAAACATTGGATTGAGCCAAGATGGCTGGAGCCAAAAAGGCAATAGCGAATGTCGAACGCATGTTGAAACGAGTGACGATGTGAGTAAAGAATGACTGTACCTCGAAAGGTGACGGAAAAGAGTGGACAAGGATCGGAAGAGATCAGGTTGATGCTTTGTGAGAGTTGAGAAAAGACAAATGCAAAACTTTCGAGAACAGACATCTTTTATGTCCAACAAAGGTGTATTGAATAACTAAAGCTTACTGACGACAAGTGCGATGGTGCGCTTCAAGGACTTGTGTCAGACCAAAACACCTCGAACGATCCTGTGCCTGGCCCAGGTCCAGCCCGTCAGCACGGAAATTTGACGTTTGGCAGTCAGTTCAGCTCTGCATGATCGCGAAGATCATTATCAGCTGTGCGGGCAATCATTGAATCGACATGTAAGACCTACACTAATCTCGGGCAGAAACACGGGAAAGTAAATTTAAGCCTCATCATCCCTTACAGACTTCGCTTCCTCGACCTATGGTCTAAGGACGTAGTCTCCGAAGCAACGCCACAGGCTTTAGATATCAACCTTTTCAGCTGTTCATGTAGAAAATCAGCCATTGAATATTGTGAATCTTGCTCGTGGCTTTGGTTTCTGTGCTACAGCCCGTCGCTTGTAACGTTTCCTAGCTTTAGCCACGCGAAGGCTGTCCCACGACAGTGATTCCCATTTTGATTCAAATTTCAAAGATAGAGAGTCCATCCGTGGTACGAAAACTTCCACATAGGTGGCGTCTGGGTTGGCCATCCTGGCTATCCTGGAAGCAAGGGGTCGAAATCGGGCGAGAGCCTCTCAACCCCAGAGTGGGGCCGCACCGGCAGCAAGACATTGTCTTTGACTTTCATCAATAGTCTTGAGACATGATTTAGAACTCCAATTGCCTTGACACAACATCATGATAATTTTGTCTTTGGATGAAGCTCCCTTGTGTGTGAAATCTTTCCGGTAGTTCCGCCTCGTCGCATCGTGCTTTTTGCCGTTGAGGAGCATGGGCCTTGGAAGCGTGATTTACAGGATCAATCGGGCATTAGCCCTGCTTGAGGAATGCCAGATTTGGATAGATGCCCTAAGCAGCAATCTTCTAAGGCAGCGTACATCCATGATTTACAAATGGTACTAGACGAACTCAGAAACTTGGGCGAAAGTTGAGAACCTTTGCGATCGCGGGTTTTCTGTGGAAACCATTTATTGATGTGACTGGGAATGACACCATTCGAACCTGGCGTGGCTCAGTACCGAGTGTGCATGGATACCGATGTTTAAAAGATGCCTCGAATGAACGCAACGTGAACGCAAGATTTCAATTATTTCAAAGGGATTACGCAGCTGCATTTACTACATCCACACGGACTTGACCATGTTTACATCTCACTCAAGACCCCATTTCCTCATCTTTTCTCCTCTTGCGGATGCAGAAAAGCCTTTTAGTTACTCCTGAATAAATCATCCACAGACCAACGGTAAGGACTGTTGACGCTCCAGCTACAGCTAGATAAAGCCAAAAGTGCACGTTGATGAGATTCTCGCCGTCTTTGGCATCCCAGTTGAATACGTTCATGGAGAAGATGGTCTGCCATCGTCAGTATGTCTGTCGCAAACATACTACAAGGAACAGCTTACTGCAATGCTCGTGAGTGGTAAGAAAACCATCGTAACGAAGGCAATGGACATCATTTGTGAGTTGTCTCTTCGTGTGGCCACTGAGATCGCTGTGTTTGTCAAGGTGTCGTGCCTCGCGATGCGACTCATAACCTGGACATGTCGTCAGCTATGGTTTAGTTACGTGGGGTGGGCCATCTTACGACTTGAGTTGTAGCCATCATGTCTTCCATAGATGCCTTGCAGCTGTCTATCTTCATATCAAATTCATCGGAGATCTGATTGAGACGGTGCTGTAGCCGAGCAGCAGTGTGAGCTTGCTGCTTGCTCAAATCCACACCACCATCGGAAGCTTCAGTCTCCTTATCGTGGCAATCATCGCAGCCTCTCAGAAACGACGTCATCCTAGCATCTTTGCGCATCTCTTGCAAGTAATCTCCGATCCGACTCAGCTGCCGTCTCGCAGCGGTCAGGCTTGTGAGTAGAATGGTAGACTTGAAGCGCAACCCCAAAGCATCCTCCATGGTTTCCCCTTCCGGCGCAGACGCAAGGTTGTCACTACTAGCCATGCTCCATTGGTCGTTCTTCTCCATATACGTCGACTCAATAGGCCGAACCTCGTTCTTGATCCACCTGTCTCGCTCGAGCTCGCAAACTGCGCCGACCAGCGCCAGGGGATGGCAGAAGTCTTCTAGGGATTCTTTCACCCTGTACAGAAAGAGCCTTTCTTGAGCTTCGCCGAGACCAAACAGGATAGCGGTCGTTGACCGACGATAGGGATCGTGAGTCACAGATACGGCAATGTCTCCAGGGACGATGGCGCTTGTTCTGAAGTTGTAAACTACGATCACAGTCAGGCTTGGCTCAAGGATGAAGATGGTTATCTACCCAACTTACTTAGTCTCTGTGGCTCAATGTTCTCATCGACCTCTAGTAAATGGAGGAACTCTGAATCTCGGCGATTGATCATCCGGCCAAGGGTCCGATGAACGCCAAATGTTTTGGTGACATTTTGAAACGTCGATTCAGAGACTGGTAATTGTTGGATCTCCGAAGGACAATCTAATACTGTCTTCGAAGTACGACGGAATATTCTTCATGTTCGGCGTTAGTAACAATAGTCCTCCAATCCCTTCTTCGCCTTAAGGGATCGTAATTACGATATGCTTACATCAGGCTCAACGTTGTTGCATCATCATCCGTGATATCGGATTCCTATTGGTAATATGAGCACCCTGGAAAACACCTTGCTTGTGGTGAAATACATACGGCCCGCTGTAGCCATGTCTCCCAATCTTCAGCCGTTGTTAATTCGTCCTCCAAAAAGGCATCCTTCAGGGTTGTAGGGTCAGATCCAAATTTCTTCGTGGGCCGCATTTCTCCTTACCTGTAGTTCCGCTAAATCGTCAAGCCGGATCGTGATGACTGTCGTCGGCCGTTCTTCGTACTCGAATAACTCGAAGTCATGAGCGCTGAACCCCGATTCTTTTGATGGCCACTCCATGTTTGGTTTTCTGAGACAAACCGATGGAAATCTTCCGCCCGCGATACTCTTCGTCTCTGGACCTCTTTGACAATTGCTTGAAGACTTGTATTGGCGGCTTGGAGACACTCAATTCTTCGGCGCCAGTGGTCTGCCTCGCTCTACGCACGTTACAAGAATTCTTCTCAGCTCGCTCACTTTCGAAATTCTCCCGGACTGCCGGTGCCATCTTCAACGATGTTACCTGTGGGCGGGGTTGTGTACCGTAACCGCAAGCTTACCTTCTTCCTGAAAAAACCACGGCAATCACTGTCCGATCGGCCATGCGGGAGGGCGGCATCTCGCATCGTTCGACCCGTGTCTCTTAATCATTGGACCTAGTCTGCTGTGACTACCTATCATACCTCTCAATCGTGCGATAGCTGCTCAGCCTGCTTCACAGACCCATGAAGCGTGCTGCATGCATCATGCAGAGGCATGGATACACACGCACTTTTCATGCACGCCGCAACATCGACAACATGCAGGCATATTCCGTCGCAGGCTGAGCATTTTATGTCAGATGCGGGGTCATCCGCAGCGTCAATGGCCGAGGGCGGATTGCATACCATGTTGCACTGTAGGTTTGCACAATCAAGAGATCAGTGGTTCCACGAGATGTTGAGATTACAGCGGGGTCGCAGCTGTTGCACTCGCTGCCTGGAGATAGTCAGTCAGCCTGATGCTGAGGGCTTCTCTTGAAGCAAAAAGAAGGCGCACGTGGGAAACGCCGGCAAATCTGCCTTGGCCTTTGGTGAGGGATAAGCGGGTAATCCTATCTAAAATTCTTATCCATCAATCTACTCGACCCTTTGCACATTCAGATGTTCTCGAGTCTCTCCTTCAGGCTCTTCACCCGGATTTCTGCCTCGTTTCAGCAAATACAATTCCATCCCCTACCGAACTGATTGGGTGTCCGGCGACCGAGAGCCCATCGTCGATACCATGCCTCCCTCGCAGCCTGTTGTCTTCCGATCTTACATACCTTGGTGCTATTCGAACTCCGGCCCAGTCAAGAAGGAGCTCGACAAGCGTTTAGGAGCACACCGGTACTCCCTCACTGTATGTCATGACCGAATTGGTATCGCTCTCACAGTCATGTGCTCACGTAAGTGAAAGACCAAGGGTGGCCAATTTGTAGTAGACGGCCCTCGCAAGCTCGGACAGGTAAGGCCGTATATAACCAATCACAGCTGTGTGGACCTACGTTGACAGTCACGGGTCAGACCGAGATTCAGGAAATTCACGAGAGAGTCCAAGTCCACTATCACCCGCCACGATAAGGCCACTGGCCGCTTTACCTGCGTGTGGTTGAAGAATGGGAAGCTAGAGAGATTGCAAAACCAGGCCCAAATTGAAATATTTACCAGTCTATCGAATCTGCTATGTACTTCATCCCCCGTCGTGCCAACAAGCTCGCATTTGCAAGTATGAAGATGTCATACTGCCGACCCAGGGTACATTCCTCGTGACTGAAACTTGGCATGTTTACCCCTCAACAGTCTGTGCTACAGGGCGCTCATTCAATTCTGCAATCGAGCCAACAAGAGTAGACTCCTCCTCCGCGAGCTTTGGGCGCTTCATCTCTTGAGTGGGAAGCTCCTCTCTGATGCCACAGCTCTTCCTTTTCAGATTCTCTCCAAATCCACTTTCATTCGGCTGCGATATTGCATAGCCTTCGGTACTGGAGCTGGAAAATGAGTCGTTTTGCAGAAAGGTCGTGTTGCGGGCAGTTGACGTCGAAATTTCCATCTCATCAGGACCAACGTCCTGGGAGGCGACGTTGAGATCTTGCTTTGGTGTCTCTTCTTCATTCTCAGATGGCTCTTCTGCTGCTGCGATTTCATCCGTGTCGGTTTCCATGACATCATTGTATAAAACCCGCTCTTTAATTTCATCGTATCTCACAAAGTCATGCAGACCTTTTTCTCGTGCTGGTGTGCCTTGTCGGGATGCGTGTGGCGTCGTCAGTGGATCGTCTTCAGCGGTGTTGCGGCCGTATTCCGATACTGTCTTATCGGTTCTCGTTGTGTCCATGGTGTCCGACTTGTTCGGCGGCTTCATGCGTCCATCAACAGCATATGACTTGTCATTCCTGCAGTCACTTGCCATCTTCTCTAGCATTTTCACCACGTCAACACACTTGGCCCTCTTCTTGTGGTCGCTCCGAAGGAGGTGATGAAGTGTGTATGTGAGTAGATCGTGAAGGAATTTGGAACAATTGGCGTCTTCGTGCAAGTCATCTATCAACTGAGAATCGCTGTTAGTAATTCCTTCCAAATTTAACATCAATTCATTGCTCGAGCTCCGCAACAGTACCACAAATTTCACTCAGCGTATATGTACTTACTTCCTTTACAGCACGCTTGAGACCAGCGCCCCTGACACCATTCTTTGACTCAACATTGAAGAATGTGTCGAGAGGAATGTCGTGGTCGGGATCTTGACTTTCGCTTGCCCGTCTAGCAGAAAAGTCGTCAACCGCCTGCCAGCCCCTGAGGTACCAGGTGATGAACTCGAGAAGAAGACAGCCTAAGGTCCAAATATCGTAGGCTTCTGATACCGAATCGACCACATCGACTTCGGGGGCCTTATATGTCAACGAGCATTTAAAGCCTCCGCCGCTATTGAGCTTCTGATATCTTGAGTTGTGGCGGTGATATCGCGTCAGACCGAAGTCGGCAATCTTGAGTAAGCCGCTCCCAATCAAGCTTTCTTCTGCGTCAGGATCACGAAACCAGAGAATGTTCTCAGGTTTCAAGTCTCCATGTCTCCCATAGTCCCTGGCATCTTGAACTGTCAACTCTAGATTCGGGGGCGGATGTTGAATCAGCTTCAAGCCGGAGGCTATGCCTGCCGACTGCTCCGCCAGCCAAATGATGAGACTGTGGTCACGTTTTGGTGTTCCGTAGCGTTGCCAAAACTCCCTCAAGTTCCCATCAGCCCAGGGGAAGACGAAATAGTAGTGTTCGTGGTGATAGTAAGTGGCAAGAAGCTTCGTCAAGTGTGGGTGATTTTCTTGATTGAACTTCTTTAGCGCATACTGTTCGTCTTCAAACTCTGTTCTGTCCTTGTTGAGTAGCTTTTTGATGGCGAAGAATGGTTGCGTGTGCTATCATTATCTGTGAGAAACGGGCGCCTCGGATGTTACCCCAGCATCAATTCATTGATCTTACCTCTGTACAGTTATGATGTGCGGCATGAATCTGCCTTTGAAAAACGTCGCCAAATCCACCAAACGCAGTGTCCGTCGGGGATTCGTCACTGACAAACGGAAGAACGACCTGAGCCTCGAGAGGGTAGAAGTGAGGTTTACTCGCTCGCATATCGAAGAAAGGGGCCATGAATAGCCACTGCTCTTTGACGAACCTGCTGAGCTTTGGTTTGCTCCAGCCACAACTAGCTCGGAACTTTACGGCGACTTTGTCAACACCCTCATAGGTTAGGTGCCACTGATGACCCTTCTGCAAAGTGAAAGGCAAGTGAACATCATGGATGTTCTCTTCGATGATACTGGGGAGAGCTTCAAGGTGTTCAATGCGGACCAGCACAGCAAAGAGCTTATGCCTCGTTGTTTTTCGCGCAGTCCCGTAGTTGGTTGTGTCGCATACCTCACACGCGTACCTGTATCGAGTATCTCGATCCAGCTTCAGGTGTTTCTTCAATGCCTTTCGAACCCGGCGCTTCACCATGATCCTTCGAAGCTGGTCCAGGGGAAGGTACTCCTTATCGTCTGGTGGTGGCGAAATGAGCTGCTCATCAATGGACTCCCAGAGGCCATCGCCATCTTCGCTTCCTGAATCTGACAGATCGAGTGGATATGGTGCAACCGTTGTCTCGTCACCAAGACCAGATGCACCTCCAACGTTTGAAAAGTCATTCTCTAGTGATGGCGTGGCGTTTGAATAGGGTATAGTTGTCCCTTGCCTGAGCTGTGCGGTATCACCGTGGTCGTTCACTTCCGTTTGTCCGTCCGATGGCGTTGTTGTTGGACCATTCTGCGATATGGCCGAAGACAAATCTTCATTATCCCTCCAAGAGGGAACGCGGTCCAACCGCCTGGCAGGGTTGGCTTGGTCCTTGTCAGTGTCGTTAATCTCAACCACAGTACCATCCGGCTGTGTCAAATGAACAGGGGGCAATGCAGACTCGTCTCCCGTTGAGCCCTCGGTTTCGGATGAAGAGCTTGCATCGGCAATTGCCTGAGATTAATATGAGCAAGTGGCCAAGAACCTCACGTGGAGGCAATGGGTCGAGCAACGGTCTCCCCACAGATTGCACCACGCAGAACGACGTACCTCGGGAGAACCCCATTGAGCGTGCTTCTCAGTCTAGAAGTCATGAGTATCAAGTACGTTCTATTTGGGGTGGATTCTTACAGAGCCGTCAAGATGCATTTTGACTTTGGATTGTTTGGCAACAGCTGTTGGCTGGGTCAAAGGAAAATGCGTACAACATCGGATTAAAACTCTCTTATGAACGTAATGCTCGCAGAAAAATCATCCACTTTCAAGTACGCCACGTCGCAAGGCTCTGGCTGTAACAATCCTAGAGTATCTTAGATCCGATAGTGTGGTCCCCGGAGGGCTTGACCAGAAGTTCTTCTAGCCGAAATGAGGGTAGAGGGGAGGACAAGCCCCAAACCTGTCGGCTGCTTACACCGGTGATCAACCTTGGACACGGGTACATGTACTAGTAAGCATGGGCTGGCGTCTTCAAGTTTGGGAAGTGTTCCTCCCTTAACAGCGCCATGCAGGCTGGAACGTCACATGCAGATGAATGGGGGCTGGGTCTATTGTGCGGAAGCCGCCATCTTCGAGCCTAGAATCAGGCTATGGAGCATGCATAAGCGGACAGTTCCTGGACATGATTGGCCCGATTGCGGAATGCCTGGCTCAGAAAATCTGTGTTCCTTCTGGAATATGGTGTGTAGCACTCGGTTGCGCGGTCAGCCCCAAGATCCAATGAACGTGTCGCACAAGGAATGCGTGTTCAGCTGTGCCCACCCTCAGCCTGATCTGTTGGTCCGGGTTGCGGGGGGCGAAGTCGGCCGCCCTGGGGCATAACTCTGGGATGGCTCCCACCACAGCTCGCGCGGAAAGCCTCTGCTGAACATCAACACCCTTTCGCTGTCACATTGATTATAGAACTCTTTGTTCTTCTGTCAACGTGCCATCATGAAGTGAGTGGCAGAGACGAAACGGCTTTTCATTTGCAACTAACGTTTGTCCATAGCTCTAGCTCTGGCTCTCAAAGAAGCAGAAGTTATGCCGGGTCAGCACCGACCCAGACGATAGCAAGCCAGTCTGTCGACCCAGCGAAGCTGTCAAAGGTCCTGAACAGACGGTTTGGACAAAAGGCATATCGTGTTGAAATGAGACACAATATGTTCTCAATCTTCGCGAGAGGAAAGCTTTCTCAGGTGCGCTATTTGGCAAAAAACTTTTTGACTTCATGCTTACTTGGTGCAGGAGGATATCGACCAATGTTCATACGGGCAGCCCACCTTGATGTTCTAGAATTTTCACGAGACTGTTCGTCTGGCGGCGTTAAGGGGGTCAAATTTCTTGCATAGCGTTTGCGTAGCTTAATTCTCGAGTTCTCAAAAATCGATCATATTATTTTTCTAGCCTTAGATCAAGTGCGCCCTTAGAAACTAGAGGGGAAACTGGAGGAAGAGCCAAAAGCCGGCTGGCCGGCATTTGGTCCATAAATCTCGGTTGTCATCCGGTGGCCCCCACAGGCTCCGTTCGGACCTGGGCCGGGGCTGTCATCAATCGCAACTATCTATGTTGGTCCCCTTTTTCCTTTCCCGCGCAGATTGATTAATTCTGTAAGACAGGAACGTAGCTCTGTTGAGCGACGGGGGAGTGAACTTCAGCCAGCCCGATCCCAACCCGGACAATTGAATCCTGCTGCCTCCTTCTCCCCCCTTCTCTGCCCCACGGTATGCCCGATAAAGGCGCAGGATGTTCCAATGTTCACAAGGGACTTCGGGCCAGCCTGCATGTACAGCATACCTAAGACAATTCCACAACGCTGCATGGGTCCACTCGGAGAAGCAGGCTGTGGTGGCTATGCCCTCCATAATGCCTGTCTTATTACAGACGAGCCAATCAAAGAAACCCAAATCCTCCAATCTCCCAGTTGTGCACAAACATGCAATGAGGTCTCGGAATCCGGTCTGCTGCCTGCCACAACTGCGGTCCCCTGTTCCAAAGTGCGAGACGCCTGACGCGCTGCTATTTCCATAGCGGTGAGTCGCGCAAGGCAACCTGTGCGATGCGGGCTGCCTCGTGGTCCGCGTTTGTTCGTCGCATTGTGAAGCGTCCGCACCCAATTACCTAACCAAGATCAGTACGACGTGGCAAGGGATGACGCCGGGCGGCCAATTGCGGCTTTTTACACTTCAAATGACTGGGGGTTTCTCAGACGTGTGTCAGTCGTTCCAGGCGATAGCTCCGGTGAGTAACCCGCCTCGTGTACGCCGTAGTCAGGCGTCCTGGTGATGGTGCCTGAAAATAGCGATGGCCTCTATTCCATCATGCGATATTTAGTTCCCCTTTGCGCAGACTTGCACTCGATCATGTCTGCTAGTCAGAGCATCACAAAAATTACATCTTCATGTTCATATGAACGTCTCACACAAGTCTTATGTTCGTTACTACCCTTGAAGCATAAGCTACGGCCACCGTCAACAAGATCAAAATCAAGAATCCACACTATCCGTACCATACCCAATAGAACACCGCCAGCCTCAAATGCCAAGATCCGACGCAGGTTCCACGACGTCGTCTGTCGACGAAGACCTCCATGTGCAGAAAATACACTCCAAACATGTGTCTAGCCCACGTCGGCTATCCGCAATGCTCAAACAGAACTACGGCGACGTCAACTACAAGGTCGAAATGCGGCATAACTACTACTCGATCAAGTCTCCTGCTTCCGAGAGACTGATAGACATTGTAAGACTTGCAAAGCTTCTAAAGCTTCTAACGTTAAAATTCTTTCCTCTGACTTTGTACCAAGGCCGTCCTTCGAGGATAGTTACAGCACAGTCGCAGGACTTACTTTGCTGGGAAACGCTTTTATGATTCATGATTCATGATACCAACGACGCCAGAATTGAAGCGTGTTTGCAATTCATCTTTCAAGGCTTGGGCCAAAGTCTGGGTTTTATGCTTTGAATTCAATCTGTTCAAACAGGCTTCTTTTTTTTTTTTTTTTCTTTTTTTTTTGACGGGGGGGGGGGGGGGGGGGGGGCGTTTGGGGGATAGGGGAGTTGTCGGTATCTGGCTTTAGCTGAGCACAAATACCCCCATT